>NC_133326.1:90316996-90616996 GCF_042186555.1 Aquarana catesbeiana | reverse complement strand
ATGCTCGGTTCACACCACTAATGTGATATATTTTCTTTCATCTTGTTTGAAATTCTGATTTACCCGTTCCATAATCCGTGATATCATGGACTATTTTCGATTATCTTATCGGTAACCTTATTTATTTCACACTTAATCCTATGCCCCCCTCATTCACTCTGCTCTTCTCACATGTCACTCACATACTCACACCTGCTTGGGGGCTTTTCTGTTTTGTTTGGTTCACGACTATTCTTGGTTTTTTCACTTTTCACTTTTTCTGGCCCCTTGATGGGCCTCTCCTACACTCACTGGTCGCTACACTTTCTCTCTGTGTTCTCAGGTTCCTTACATATACGGACGTGATTTGGGAGCCGACCCATGCATTATATATGTGTTTTCCTTACCATACCATACCTCCCCGCCGTTCCTTCCCCTTCCTTCCCTTCCCCTCCATTCCATCCCTGCTCATCACTCATCTTTTCCTTCCTTTCCTTTCCCTCACTCTTCTTCCCTCACTTTTTTTTCCCTCACACCTGCTATCCTTGTTGTCTTCCCTCTTGCATGGCTCCGTCATCCCACCACGCCCGTTATCCAGCTAGAACTCTCGAAATTGTAATAGCAATATAGACACATTTTTCTTTTCACTCTTTTGCCGTACAAATCTTATTTTGGAACCCGCCACTTAATAAATATATATATTGTAATTTTATCGCAGGTGCAGTGTGTACCCCCTTCTCTCCCTCCGCCCCTTTGGGGTTACATAGTGTGTGATTCCTTGTAAGACGTGTGGGTGGCACTCGCTCCCCTTGTGACTGGCCCACCCGCTAGGATATCGGGGATACATCAAGAGGGATATTCTTTCACATTATGGCCACTTGTAACCATCAAGTACATCGTGACTGGTAAAGATACACCATATGGAATTGTTTATATACTCTTTCTTTCTGTTTTGGCTTGAAATTGCTTGACACATGTCTACATTTTTACAGTTTTTATACATACCTATCCTCTGAAGAAGACCCATTGGGGTCGAAACGCGTCAGGATCTCACACAACCAACATCTTTGTGCTATTGTATTACTGTTGCCTGTGATGTAATTGTATTGTACACTGTCCTCTGTTATTGGCATTGTTTCCTATTTTCATCTTTGGATTTAAGTCTATGTCCCAAATTCTTTGTTGTCAGTACTTGCTGTATTAACCAAATTAAAATGGCCATCACAACACCTTTTTGTATTTTGTGTTTCATATACCATTGGCTGCATTAAAGCCCCATTAGGGGGATTTTCTGTTTTTTAATTCTATATTCGGGGTGTGCAGCCTCCCTGTCTGTACTCTAGAGTGTCCTTTTTTCTTATTGTCAAATTTTGGGTGGTTAAACACCCCTCCCCCGCCGCTTTGACACTCGAGTCCAGACACAAACTGTGAACTGTTGTTTGTGCCCAATGGCCCTGTGAGGGTCTTTTCTGGCAGGTATTACCTCCTTCTGTGAGGACCTGCCTTGACAGCAATACCCTGAGACCCATTCTTATGAAAGATGTTTGCTACTTCATTTTTGGTATTTTTTCCCATGGGATTGTATATGCTGATTGAAATGTTTCCTCAAGGTACAGACACATTATCCAATAATCTCTTGTTATCCAACGTACCCAGTTGGATATTTAACTACAGTAAATATAATTTTACATTTCTCAGCAACTTAGGATACAACCCATGGGATTCCACATCACTAATAAATCATTTCGCTTTTGCAGGGATGTTGTTTGACACATCAACTAGTTCACCGTTTTTTCTTTTGGAAATTGTTTTATTTTGTATTGTTTTGGTGGCTAAATTTACCTACTGCATTCAATTTTTTTCATGATTATGAGGGACAGTGTTAACTATAGGTATGTCATTGCCAACACACGATATGAACAATCTATTTATGGCCCTATAACTCCTTCTATGACCTTCCCTCTTCCCCCCTTCTCCGTGTTATAGCCACCATTTAGTGGCCCGGGGGGCCGGGTCCCTTGGGGGGTGGAGACGTGACACACATGCCTTCCTGGCAGGGTGGGGAGGCGCAAAGGGTCCTGCGTCTCTCCAAGCGCCCACTAGGTGGACGCTATTTCTATCCCTGCCAGCGGCGTTCCGGATCCCCTCCGGACGTCCTGGCCTCCCGCGCACGCGCGATACCACGGGCGTGCGCGTGACGTCACGACGCCTACGCAGTTGCGGCGGGGGTGACGGTGGATCCGGGAGAATTCCTCTTCCGGAACGCCGAGGGAGTCACACCAAGGGCGCCGCCATTGCGTCGCTCTTTCCTCATGGGGGAATGGATGGAGGGGGAGGGACACCTGCACCTGCGGGATACTTTGGCAAATAAGTTCTTCTATAAATTAGGTTGACAATAGGGAAGGTCCAGTTGGATTTTTTGTTTCCACTGGACGCTTCTGTGCTGCCTTATCATCCCATTTGGTGGTAAGTACATATTCTTCTACTGATTCATACACCTTCTTACTGCGTTCATCATGCTCGGTTCACACCACTAATGTGATATATTTTCTTTCATCTTGTTTGAAATTCTGATTTACCCGTTCCATAATCCGTGATATCATGGACTATTTTCGATTATCTTATCGGTAACCTTATTTATTTCACACTTAATCCTATGCCCCCCTCATTCACTCTGCTCTTCTCACATGTCACTCACATACTCACACCTGCTTGGGGGCTTTTCTGTTTTGTTTGGTTCACGACTATTCTTGGTTTTTTCACTTTTCACTTTTTCTGGCCCCTTGATGGGCCTCTCCTACACTCACTGGTCGCTACACTTTCTCTCTGTGTTCTCAGGTTCCTTACATATACGGACGTGATTTGGGAGCCGACCCATGCATTATATATGTGTTTTCCTTACCATACCATACCTCCCCGCCGTTCCTTCCCCTTCCTTCCCTTCCCCTCCATTCCATCCCTGCTCATCACTCATCTTTTCCTTCCTTTCCTTTCCCTCACTCTTCTTCCCTCACTTTTTTTCCCTCACACCTGCTATCCTTGTTGTCTTCCCTCTTGCATGGCTCCGTCATCCCACCACGCCCGTTATCCAGCTAGAACTCTCGAAATTGTAATAGCAATATAGACACATTTTTCTTTTGACTCTTTTGCCGTACAAATCTTATTTTGGAACCCGCCACTTAATAAATATATATATTGTAATTTTATCGCAGGTGCAGTGTGTACCCCCTTCTCTCCCTCCGCCCCTTTGGGGTTACATAGTGTGTGATTCCTTGTAAGACGTGTGGGTGGCACTCGCTCCCCTTGTGACTGGCCCACCCGCTAGGATATCGGGGATACATCAAGAGGGATATTCTTTCACATTATGGCCACTTGTAACCATCAAGTACATCGTGACTGGTAAAGATACACCATATGGAATTGTTTATATACTCTTTCTTTCTGTTTTGGCTTGAAATTGCTTGACACATGTCTACATTTTTACAGTTTTTATACATACCTATCCTCTGAAGAAGACCCATTGGGGTCGAAACGCGTCAGGATCTCACACAACCAACATCTTTGTGCTATTGTATTACTGTTGCCTGTGATGTAATTGTATTGTACACTGTCCTCTGTTATTGGCATTGTTTCCTATTTTCATCTTTGGATTTAAGTCTATGTCCCAAATTCTTTGTTGTCAGTACTTGCTGTATTAACCAAATTAAAATGGCCATCACAACACCTTTTTGTATTTTGTGTTTCATATACCATTGGCTGCATTAAAGCCCCATTAGGGGGATTTTCTGTTTTTTAATTCTATATTCGGGGTGTGCAGCCTCCCTGTCTGTACTCTAGAGTGTCCTTTTTTCTTATTGTCAAATTTTGGGTGGTTAAACACCCCTCCCCCGCCGCTTTGACACTCGAGTCCAGACACAAACTGTGAACTGTTGTTTGTGCCCAATGGCCCTGTGAGGGTCTTTTCTGGCAGGTATTACCTCCTTCTGTGAGGACCTGCCTTGACAGCAATACCCTGAGACCCATTCTTATGAAAGATGTTTGCTACTTCATTTTTGGTATTTTTTCCCATGGGATTGTATATGCTGATTGAAATGTTTCCTCAAGGTACAGACACATTATCCAATAATCTCTTGTTATCCAACGTACCCAGTTGGATATTTAACTACAGTAAATATAATTTTACATTTCTCAGCAACTTAGGATACAACCCATGGGATTCCACATCACTAATAAATCATTTCGCTTTTGCAGGGATGTTGTTTGACACATCAACTAGTTCACCGTTTTTTCTTTTGGAAATTGTTTTATTTTGTATTGTTTTGGTGGCTAAATTTACCTACTGCATTCAATTTTTTTCATGATTATGAGGGACAGTGTTAACTATAGGTATGTCATTGCCAACACACGATATGAACAATCTATTTATGGCCCTATAACTCCTTCTATGACCTTCCCTCTTCCCCCCTTCTCCGTGTTATAGCCACCATTTAGTGGCCCGGGGGGCCGGGTCCCTTGGGGGGTGGAGACGTGACACACATGCCTTCCTGGCAGGGTGGGGAGGCGCAAAGGGTCCTGCGTCTCTCCAAGCGCCCACTAGGTGGACGCTATTTCTATCCCTGCCAGCGGCGTTCCGGATCCCCTCCGGACGTCCTGGCCTCCCGCGCACGCGCGATACCACGGGCGTGCGCGTGACGTCACGACGCCTACGCAGTTGCGGCGGGGGTGACGGTGGATCCGGGAGAATTCCTCTTCCGGAACGCCGAGGGAGTCACACCAAGGGCGCCGCCATTGCGTCGCTCTTTCCTCATGGGGGAATGGATGGAGGGGGAGGGACACCTGCACCTGCGGGATACTTTGGCAAATAAGTTCTTCTATAAATTAGGTTGACAATAGGGAAGGTCCAGTTGGATTTTTTGTTTCCACTGGACGCTTCTGTGCTGCCTTATCATCCCATTTGGTGGTAAGTACATATTCTTCTACTGATTCATACACCTTCTTACTGCGTTCATCATGCTCGGTTCACACCACTAATGTGATATATTTTCTTTCATCTTGTTTGAAATTCTGATTTACCCGTTCCATAATCCGTGATATCATGGACTATTTTCGATTATCTTATCGGTAACCTTATTTATTTCACACTTAATCCTATGCCCCCCTCATTCACTCTGCTCTTCTCACATGTCACTCACATACTCACACCTGCTTGGGGGCTTTTCTGTTTTGTTTGGTTCACGACTATTCTTGGTTTTTTCACTTTTCACTTTTTCTGGCCCCTTGATGGGCCTCTCCTACACTCACTGGTCGCTACACTTTCTCTCTGTGTTCTCAGGTTCCTTACATATACGGACGTGATTTGGGAGCCGACCCATGCATTATATATGTGTTTTCCTTACCATACCATACCTCCCCGCCGTTCCTTCCCCTTCCTTCCCTTCCCCTCCATTCCATCCCTGCTCATCACTCATCTTTTCCTTCCTTTCCTTTCCCTCACTCTTCTTCCCTCACTTTTTTTCCCTCACACCTGCTATCCTTGTTGTCTTCCCTCTTGCATGGCTCCGTCATCCCACCACGCCCGTTATCCAGCTAGAACTCTCGAAATTGTAATAGCAATATAGACACATTTTTCTTTTGACTCTTTTGCCGTACAAATCTTATTTTGGAACCCGCCACTTAATAAATATATATATTGTAATTTTATCGCAGGTGCAGTGTGTACCCCCTTCTCTCCCTCCGCCCCTTTGGGGTTACATAGTGTGTGATTCCTTGTAAGACGTGTGGGTGGCACTCGCTCCCCTTGTGACTGGCCCACCCGCTAGGATATCGGGGATACATCAAGAGGGATATTCTTTCACATTATGGCCACTTGTAACCATCAAGTACATCGTGACTGGTAAAGATACACCATATGGAATTGTTTATATACTCTTTCTTTCTGTTTTGGCTTGAAATTGCTTGACACATGTCTACATTTTTACAGTTTTTATACATACCTATCCTCTGAAGAAGACCCATTGGGGTCGAAACGCGTCAGGATCTCACACAACCAACATCTTTGTGCTATTGTATTACTGTTGCCTGTGATGTAATTGTATTGTACACTGTCCTCTGTTATTGGCATTGTTTCCTATTTTCATCTTTGGATTTAAGTCTATGTCCCAAATTCTTTGTTGTCAGTACTTGCTGTATTAACCAAATTAAAATGGCCATCACAACACCTTTTTGTATTTTGTGTTTCATATACCATTGGCTGCATTAAAGCCCCATTAGGGGGATTTTCTGTTTTTTAATTCTATATTCGGGGTGTGCAGCCTCCCTGTCTGTACTCTAGAGTGTCCTTTTTTCTTATCCCATTAAGTGTATATTATGGTAATTGGTTTGTGTTTAAAGAAGTAGCTCCTACAGGCTTCTGAGCTTTTTTGAGCTCTTATTTTTTGTGCCTGGAAACTCCCCTCCATGATAGACAATGTATCCATGCACACTATTGCTTTTTCAGGCATATGCTCCTACAGGCAGAAAAAACCCCAAAAACTCACGTTTTTTTAGAGGAGCTAGTGCCCCAAAGAGCTCAAAAAAGCTCAAATAAGGACTAAAACGCACAAAAACGTTTGTTCCAGCTTTTTGTTTTGTTTATGCAGTGGTTAAGAAAATACTATCTAGGAGGGTTTGTGAAAAAAAACAAAACACTTATGCTCAAAAAAGCTCAAAGAAGCTCAAAGAAGGGGCATGTCCTGATGTAAGCAGCAGCGGACGTGTTACAGAGGAGCTCCAGGAATCCTGGACTTCATCCTGTGCCATCCGTGCATTAACTGGCCTGGTGAGCACTGATACTCCCATGGACTGTTCCTCTCCATCCCCTGCTCTGCCCTGGCCAAGAACCGAGCGGTATTTCTGCCGTCTGCGGGGGTATTTGACCCGCCATAGCCTGCACCCACTCGCGGCCGCTGCCACCTTGCCAGCTCTGGCCCTGCAACTGCGTGTCGGGCTTCTCCATCCTGAGCTCTAGAGCGCGGACCTGCCATCCTCATCCACCCTCTCACCTCCTTACTTTCCTGCAGTGGATTAGACAGCCGCCGGACCAATGCTGCCTGTTGGAGCCGGTCGTGGCCTGCCAGGGTCACCATCTCGCCGCAACTGTGCGCCGTGCCTTCCCCATCCTGAGCTCCAGAGTGCTGACCTGCCCTCCTCATTCACCCTCTCACCTCCTTACCTTCCTGCCGTGGATTAGACAACCGCTGGGCCGACTCTGCCTGTTGGAGCCGGTCGCGGCCTGCTGGGGCCTGGTGACTGCCGCCATTTTACCAGTTTCTGCCCTGCTAATCTACCTGGGACTGCACACATCCTGAGCCTAGACACACAGTCTCCACATCCCTACCCTCCTATCCATCTTCCTGCCGGGTAAAAGAGGGCTGCTGAGCCGCAGCTGAGTGCCTGCTCTGGCCAAGATACTTTAGGGCCTAGTCACAGCCACCATCTTGGCACCCCCTGCTTTCCTCGTGGGGGTTACCTCAGGCACAGGTTCTGTGGTTCCTCTCCTGTGGCTCAACCAGGGCAGATGCCCACAAAAAAATATCCCAAATCTGCTAAGTCCACTGCACCGCACAAATTGCTGCTGTCCCCTTCACCGCAGCCAGACGCCCTCTTGGCCAAGAGGCTCCGGGCCTTACTGGCCGAATTAGAGATGAACCAGGGGATGCTCCGATGGCAGTGACTTCAGCCCCCTTGCCTCAGGATAGTACGGCCATGATCCTTGCAGCAATTGAACAGAGCAAGACCTCCTTGCTGGTATGCATAGATCACCTTGCTGAAGAATGCAACCTGATAAGGAATGACCTAGACAAGATCAGGGTGCGCATGACAGAGTCCAGAGTATCTGCTACCGAGGATCTTACCGCCACCCACGTCACCTCAATTGCTCAGTTACAGCGCTCAGTACAGGCCCTTGTCGCGAAATCGGATGATGCTGAAAACCGGCCTGCTGGGTCTTATGGCTGTTACCCCTACCTGTGTGGCTGAAAGACCAAAGGCCGAGCCATCCCTGGGAACCTCACTAGACCCTTTCTAGTCCGCTTTCTTAACTACCGAGACAGGGTCAGGATTCCATCTGAAGCTCGTAAACATCCCGCACTCAAATACCGCAACACCTCCATCCTCCTTTTCCCTGACTTCTCAACCCAGCTGCAGAGGAAAATAAAACTTTCAACGATGTCCGTAAAGGGCTTCAAAAAAAAAAAAAAATACAGCATGCTTTACCCCAGCCAACTCCGGGTCCAACATGACGGAAGTGTTCGTTTCTTTGACACCCTAACAGAAGCTGACAGCTAGCTGACCACCTTGAGATAAAGGATCCCTATCGCTTAAAGTCATCTGATGCACAGATTTTCCACATCCTAAATTACTTTATCCAACTATTTTCTTTTCTACGAGTACCGGAGCTACCGCAAGTGCACTTTTACATTGGATACGCACTTACCTCACACGGTTTGACTTTGTAGGGATCAGCAGACGATCTTAAACTGTTGCTCTCCACTTGCCTGGAGAAACTTTACAATAGTTAAGCTTAAAGTTTGAGTTTAGGGTATAAAACTGACTGGAACTGTTGTTGGGGTTTCCGGCAGATAGGGAGTTGGTCACTGCTGGTTACTGGGTGGTAGGCTGTCGTGGTTCTCACCTGTGATCAGCAATGAATCTATAGAATAGTACAGGGTTTTGGTATTAAACTGACCTAGTTTTTGATGGGGCACTCTATAGTCAGAAAGGAATCCACCTTTTTTTATTTTTTGGTTTTGTACGCTCTACATCCACTGAATGATTGGTTCTTTTACAATGCTATAATGATAGTCATTTTCTCCAGGGCTACCGTTCATTGCTTTCTCTCTCAGGTCTCCAATGGGCTGAAGCCCCTCATTTATGTGTTACCCAGTCATTTTAAAGGGGTTGTAAGATATTTTTTTTTTTTAAATAACAAAAATGTTATACTTACCTCCACTGTGCAGCTTGTTTTGCACAGAGTGGCCCAGAACCTGGTCTTCTGGGGTCCCTCGGCGGCTGTCTCAGCTCCTCCCCTCAAGAACTAAACACCTTCATGTGAGCTCTCTCGCAGATTGTTTAGTTCTTGCGGGCGCGCTCCCGTGATACAGCTGGCTATAGCCAATGGCTGCGCTGCTTTCAATCCATCCACTCTAGCCAATCAACGGCCAGGCTGAGCGGCGAAGAGGATGTCAGGAGCGAGTGAGGGACTTTCGAGGGGTCAGGTAGGTCGGGCTGGGGGGGCCGGCTTTGTCGGATGTTTTTTCACCTTAATGCATAAGATGCATTAAAGCGGGAGTCCCGCAAAAAAAAAAATTAAAAGTCAGCAGCTACAAATACTGCAGCTGCTGACTTTTAAAATAAGGACACTCACCTGTCCCAGGGTCCAGCGATGTTGGCACCCGAGACCGAATCGTCCCTCGGTCCTCGGGTGCTGCCGCCGCCATTCTCTGTAAGGGAATCAGGAAGTGAAGTGCTGCGGCTTCACTTCCCGGTTCCCTACTGCGCATGCGCGAGTCGTGCTGCACTTCCTAACAGGTCCCTGCTGTCTCTGGGACCCGTGTGTGTCCCAGCAGACAGCGCGGTGGGGACGGGAAGAGGCATAGACTCCCGTGGGAGTCTATGCCGGAAGTGGGTGCAAATACCTGTCTTAGACAGGTATCTGCACCCCCCTCCCCCATGAAAGGTGCCAAATGTGACACCGGAGGGGGGGAGGGTTCCGAAAAGTGGAGGTTCAATTTTTTTGTGTTAACCTCCGCTTTATTAATGTCAAAAACCGTGAACCTTTACAACCCCTTTCATATATGTCCCAGATGGTTATGGAACTAAAACGTATCTCTTGGAATGTCTGGGGACTAAATGACAAAAGATTAAAGCGTTTGTTAACCCAAAAAAAAAAATGGATCCTGCTCCTCGAAAGCATGTTATATGACACATTGCTTGTCCTTTGTCATTTGGCCCCCTGTAACACCTAAAAAAACCTGGCTTATCCTGACAGTTTCTCCCCACCCCTCTGTAAACTGACCACGGTGTATCAAGGCTGCTGAGACCATACACCGTGGTCAGTTTACGTGCCTCTGTCATCAGCAGCCTGCTATCTACTCTCCTCTCTGCTCCTGTGTCCTCCTCCCCCCTCCCCTCTCTGTCTGTGTGTGAGCCACCACTCCCCCCTCATGCTGCTCTCATAACACTAACCTGTATACGCCATCAGCACTGCCTCCTATTCCAGTGTCCCCCTCTGTGAATGATTTATAAATATAAATGCTGTAAATATCTCATTTAAGAGCCGAAAATTGCAATCACATAACCAGCCAGCTCTCTCCTCCTCTCCTCCTCCTCCCCTCCAGACTGACATCAGCAGGGAAATTTCAGCCCCGCCCGCTACATCTGTTATGCCCCGTACACACGGTCGGACATTGATCGGACATTCCGACAACAAAATCCATGGATTTTTTCCAACGGATGTTGGCTCAAACTTGTTTCGCATACACACGGTCGCACAAAGTTGTCGGAATTTCCGAACGCCAAGAACGCGGTCACATACACCACGTACGACGAGACTATAAAAGGGCAGTTCAGTACTAAGCGCGGCACCCTTTGGGCTCCTTTTGCTAATCTCATGTTAGTAAAAGTTTGGTGAGAGACGATTCGCGCTTTTTCAGACTCATCTTTTTCAGATCGTGTTTCTGCTGTTCAGTTTGTGCTTGTGGGTTTGTATCTGTTCTTCAGTGCGTGCAGCGAGTTACCATTGACTTGTCATTGTGTTCTTGTTCGTTCATTACTGACTTTCAGGTCACCCTTCACAGGCCTTGCTGTTCTTCAGTGCGATCTGTTACTTCGTTCTGAGCAGCCGACTGTTTTCTAGCCATGTTGCGTATACGTATGTTGGTGTTGGGGTCCTTACTTTGACACAAGCCCAGTCCATGAACAGGGTGGGTAGGAGTTCATGGACCAAGAATTGGTTGCTCCAGCGTGACCAATTCTGTCACATGCCTTTGCTCTGTGAGATCCGTGAGAATAATCCTGATGATTTCAGGAACTTTCTCCGGATGAGAAAGTCAGTTTTCTCCGGATGAGAAAGTCCTGCCCTATATCAGCAGGCAGGATACCTGTATGAGGCAAGCCATCACTCCGGAGTAGAGGCTAGTCACCACCCTGCAGTACTTGGTGATGGGGAGAAGCCTGCAGGACCTTAAGTTCTCGACAGGCATCTCCCCCCAGCCTCTGGAGATTATTATCCCAGACCTGTTCTGCCATCATCCAGGTCCTGCAGAAGGAATATATGAAGGTAAGATTTTTATCCTTTAACATCACATTTTATTGTATTTAATGTTTGATAATGTATTGTATTTCTTTCCTCATTGCCTAATTACCATGATTGTAATATGCTGTGAATGTCCCCTTTGTCCTCACGCCCACACGGAGTTCTACAGGCATCTCCAGAATGGCAGCTTGGACTTGCCACCTCCAGAAGACAATGTGGAAGGACTCCCATTCGTCTTCATTGCAGATGAAGCATTTGCGCTGGTCATTCCCTATGAGGACCCTCACCCCGGACCAGAGGGTTTTTTTTATATTTAAATATTTTTTTATTGATTTCATCATTAACAAACAATCAAACTCATACGCATGTACAATTAAAAACAAATATCCAACAACCTTTAACCTTTGTCATTTGTATATATGTTACCAATATTTTTGATAACATTTGCCCCCTTCCCACCCACCTCCCTTCCCGTTGGGGTGTATATGGAGTGTACCTTATATATGTTATTCCTTAAATACGACAGTTGTTAGAGACTATTTTTCCTTTCTTTCTTTCCTTCCTTCACCTTATATTTCCATCTTTTGACTAAACATTCCTCTGGGACTCTTATGCAATTTTCATAAAGGACTTGCCATCCTCTGAATCCTGGGCTTCCATATCTTAACAAACTTACTATAATTACCCTTTCTAATAAAAGTTGTTTTTTCCTTCCATACTAATCAATTTATAGTCCTAACCCATTCTTCCGGAGTTGAGGGTGCAGTTGACTGCCAGGATTGTGCTATTAATTTCCTCGCTTGATACAAGCACCTCGCCGTCGCAATAATTATATTATCATTCCCTAGATTTTCTTTGATGTGGCCCAAAACGCATACTTTAGCCTCTAGCTCTAGTTTAATCTTAAACCTAGTTTTAATAATTTTTTAATTCTCTGACCAATATCTGACCAGTTTTGGACATCTCTACATCATATGTATAAGGTCCCCCGTCCCCCGGCATCTAGAACACCTAATAAGGTCATCTAATCTACGGCCAAACATAAACAGTTTCTTAGGAGTATAATAAGCTCTATGTAGCAGTAAAAGGTATGAAGCTTGTTGTGAAGGAGAAACCGACACTAGTGGGCCAAATTCCAGAATTCTCTTCCACTGATCCACAGCTATCTCCCCCACATCAGCCTCCCATCTTTCCCTGGTCCTAGAGGGCATTTCCAGCGTGTTAATTCTATCTATTATTTGCACATATGTCACCGATATTAGACCTTTAGTGATATCTGCCCTAACTATTTTATTGAGAAGCGGTATCTTACTCCATTCCAATGGGCAGTCCCTGAACTGACTGTCCAAGGCGTGCCTGATCTGTAAATAACTATAAAATGTTTTATTTGGGATCCCATACTCTTGTCTCAACTCAGCAAAAGATTTTAAAATGTTACCGTCATACAGTTGAATCAACCGATGTATTCCATGGCTTTCCCATATCTTATTTTTTTCAATAGTTAATAGTTCCTGCAAATGCTTGTTATGCCAGATGGGTGAAAATTCGGTAACTCCCCTGTATCCTATAGTTCTCTTGAATGTCTGCCCTTTTAAGTGTTGGCAGCTCACCTTGTAGCGAGCCTGCCTCTAATGCTTCCACCAGTGATTTACGTGGGTTGCCCTGTAGCATAATTTTACCACTGGCGTTCGCCCCTCCCGGATTACTGCAACCCCCTATTTGCTGCAGTTGAGCTGCCAGATAGTAACTATGTGGATGAGGGACCGCCATTCCGCCTTCTCTAGTGGGTCGCTGCAACGTTTGTAAACTAATCCTGGCCTGCCCTTTCTTCCATATTAACTCCCTAAAAAGGGTATGTACTCTTAGAAACCATTTCTTCCCAATCCAGACTGGGGAATTATGAAGTATGTACAGTAACTGTGGCATCCATATCATTTTGACCAAATTGACTCGTCCCGCCACAGACAGAGGAAGTCGATACCAGATATCACTTTTCCTTTTAAATTTTGTTAGAAGTGGGACTAAATTATCCCTAATGTATTGGTTAGGATCCTTTGACAAAACTATACCGAGGTATTTCATCTTCTCTGTTACTTTTAGCCGGGATATCCCCCTAAAAGCATTGACTTCTCCCAATTAATTGCCAGGCCCGAAAACCTCCCAAACCCCTCCACCATATGCATCACTTTTTCCAATGAGGACCCCGTGTCTCCCAGAAAAAATAAAACATCATCTGCGTATAATGCTATCTTTTCTTCCCCACACTTTCTCTTAAATCCCTGCAGTCAGGTTGATGATCTCATCGCTTCTGCAAATGGCTCCATCGCCAGGGAGAACAACAGGGGTGACAACGGACATCCCTGTCTCGTCCCTCTCTCGAGAGGAAGCCTTTCTGAGTACTCATTATTGATTTTTAATCTGGCACTTGGGTGATTATATAGTGTTTTCAGCCATTCAATAAATGAAGGGCCGAATCCAAACCTCTCCAGTACCCACCAAAGGTACCCCCATTCTAGGTTGTCCAAGGACAAAACGGCCCTAGAGCCCGTGTTTTCTATTGGGGCCTGGAGGTTCATGTATACCCTTCTGATGTTTACATTAGTTGACCTGTTGGGGATAAACCCCGACTGGTCCGGGTGTACAAGTTTTGCGCTGGGGGACCATCTTATGCGGCCATTCCCTATGAGGACCCTCACCCTGGACCAGAGAGTTTTTAATTACCGGCTGGCCAGAGCCAGAAGAGTGGTGGAGAACACGTTTGGAATAATGGCCAGCCAACCCACCTATTTCTTACACTGATACACATGGCGGAGTATACTCAATCACATCATCCTGGCTTGCTGTGTTCTCCACAACTTTTTAAGGAGAAATTCTGTGAACTATGCTGGCTCAGTTGGGCCTGAAGCCAAGTTATTAATCTCAATGAACCTACCCTGATGGCGCTTGAAGCTGGCCATCCTGGCTTGCCCCCCCGAGTGCCTGCGAGGTCCGTCTAAGATACATGGAATACTATGCGGGTAGGGGGGCCATCAATATGCCAGACAATATCTGAGACATTTTTTTAAATAAAAAAAAATTTAAACTGAACAAATTTGCTTACATTTACTGCTTGTGTTTCTTTTAGCTGACCATGCCTGAAATTTGGGGAGTCCTGAAAATGGGCGTGATTGTGTAAAATTATAAAGCACTGTTGGGTGTTATTTACTAAAGGCAAAGACACTTTGCACTACACGTGCACTTGAGACTGCACAGAAACTGCACTTGTAGTGCAAAGTGGATTTTCCCTTAGGAAATAACCCCCATTGTCACAGAAAACACCAATTTTACCACAAAAAAGTTTTTGAGCATTGAAAGAAGAAGCCACACATTGTTAAAAATGGTCACATTAACCACTTCAATACAGGGCACTTAGACACCTTCCAGACACCTTCCTGCCCAGACCAATTTTCAGCTTTCAGTGCTGTCGCAGTTTGAATGACAATTGCGCGGTCATACAACACTGCACCCAAACTAAAATTTTATCATTTTGTTCCCACAAATAGAGCTTTCTTTTGGTGGTATTTGATCACCTCTGCGGTTTTTATTTTTTGCTAAACAAATAAATAAAGACCGAAAATTAAAAAAAAAATAAAAGTTTTGCTTTTGTTTCTGTTAAAAAAAATTGTAAATAAGTAAGTTTTCTCTTTCACTGATGGGCACTGATAAGGTGGCCCTGACAGGCACTGATACGGTGGCACCGATGAGGTGGCACCAATGAGCGGGCACTGACGAGCACTGACGATGGGCACTGATATGCAGCACTGATGGGCACTGGTAGGCGGCACTGATGGGTGGCACTCATATGCAGCACTGATGGGCACTGATAGGCGGCACTGGGTGGCACTGGTTGGCACTGATGGGCACTGATAGGTGACACTGATGGGCAATGAAAGGCGGCACTGCTGGGCACTGATAGGGTGGCGCTGATAGGTGGCACTGATAGGTGGCACTGCTGGGCACTGATGGGCACTGATAGGCGGCACTGCTGGGCACTGATGGGCACTGATAGGTGGCACTGATGGGCACTGATATGTGGCACTGATGGGCACTGATACGCGGCACTGATATGAGGCACTGATGGGCATCCCTGGTGGCACTGGCACTGGTAGGCATTGAAGTGGGCACTGACTGGCAGCTGCCTGGGCACAGATTGGCAGCTGCCTGGGCACACAGTGGCATTTCCCTGGTGGTCTAGGGGCATACCTGGTGGTCCAGTGTGGATAGCTTCCCTGGTGGTCCTGGGTGGCTTCCCTGGTGGTCCTGGGTAGGATCCGAGGGGGGGCTGTGCTGATAAACAATCAGCACAGACCCCCCCCTGTCAGGAGAGCAACCGATCGGCTCTACTCTACTCGCGTCTGTCAGATGCGAGTGAGGAAAAGCGGATAACCAGCTCTTCCTATTGACAGCCATGATCAGCCGTGATTGGACACGGCTGATCACGTGGTAAAGAGTCTCAGTCAGAGACTCTTTACCTAGATCGGTGCTGCGGGGTGTCAGACTGACACACCGCAACAATGATCGCCGCGATGCGCGCCCCCGGGGGCGCACAGCGGCTCAATATCCTGCGGACGTCATATGACGTCCAGTCAGGATTTTGAAACCACGTTGCCGCCGTCATTCTGCTATATGGCGGGCGGCAAGTGGTTAATAAAAGTAGAAATGTCTTTTTAAGGTAAAACAGGCATGTTTAAAACCAACAAGAAATACACAAATCTGAAACTTACGAAGTTCAACTTTTGTAGAAATTGAAGGCAATATCAGACATGAGTATTTATAAACTGTGTTTGATGTTGCGTTCAACAGATGGGGTGATGTCACCCCTGGAAATGCCAAATTTTGAAGATGCACACAAATTGCCGAATATCAACATGTGCTAGCTGCCATCATGGGGGATCATCAATGGACGTGTTTTGTGGGTGCAACCCCTTCCTCTCAGCTACTTTATTATTGAGGAAGGGGTTGCACCCCCAAAACGCATACATTGATCTCCCGTGATGGCAGATAGCACATGTTGACACACTATGTGCATCTTCAAAATTTGGCTTTTCGAGAATATGTCAAAAAAAGTACAAAAAATTCTCCGGAGCAAAAAACAGAAATAATTTGGGATTATGAGGGGTTTTAAACTCTCCCTAAAACATCAATGATGTTCTTCATTTTGTTTTGAACATCATTGATGTTTTTCTTGATGTTTTCCAAGTCCCTATTATACCCCATGATCTCCCCGATCAGGATCTGGCCACTTTCACTAGTGAAATGACCTTCATCCACAACATCACGATCACCTAAAAATATATATAAAAAAAAAAACACCATGCATAAATATGCCGGCATCCATCTCTTACCTGAGGCTGTGGTCACAGACACTCACCTGTTGTGGTGACAATTTCGATAACATCTCCCTCCTCCTCCTCCTGTTGGCTTTGGGGGATTTCCCCTTCTTCCTGAGGTGGGGGGTCTGTGGTCTCCTCTGATGAGTGGTGTCCTCTGAGTCTTTTCTCCCCTATGTAAAAAAAATAGGTATACTTAGCACACAGATATTTGATGGCAGAAATAGGAAAATGAAGTGGGGCACAATTGTCTATTTTGGCAGAGTTCCGAGATGAAGAAATATTGTTTTCCTTTGTCAAGCTTGAATACTTACCTATTTTGTACAAGCTTCACAGATGGAGACACCCCTATAGTATACACTGGAGCACCTGTGTGGGCCCCCTAATAAAAAGGGTGTTCTGGTGTCCCACGCTAGTGCTCCAGCATCCAGATGTGTAAACAGCTGCTAAGTGTCCTCTCCTTACACAGAATCTAGTTTGCATTTCATTCTAGTTACTAACCCATCTAGACACCAAAATTATTTTAAGGCCAGAAAAAATATATAGAACTGCATCTGGACAAAACATGGTGTTTTAGTGGCCGAACGAACAATGTTTCCTACAAACGAATAATGTGTCCATGAACGTGAAAGTTGCCATTTTAAACTGTACAACAATAAAGAAAAGCACATGGAGCAGCTCGAACGTAATAAAAATAAAGTATAGGAACACAGGACAACAACTTACTTTTTTGCAGCACTCTCCTGATCCTTCTATACTGATCATGCTCCCTTAATTTGAGGTCCGACCACCGCTTCCTGAGTTGATCCTTGGATCGTCGTACCCCAAAATTCCTGTGCAGACTCTTCACAACTTTCGCCATGATCTTGGCCTTTCTGACATTTGGGTTTGGGTAAGGTCCATACTTCCTGTCATAGTGGGGCCTTTTCAATATGTCCACCATCTCTACAAAGGACATATTTGAGGCCTTAAATTGTCTCCTCCAGGATCGGGGCGTTTCTGGCTCCAGGCTTTCCTCCTCCTCCTCCTCGTTGCTGTAATTAGCACGCACCTGTTGTGTCTCCGCCATGTTATCTTCCCCCACGTGAAGGGGCGGGGAATAGACTAGAAAGAACGTCAGGGGCGGGCAGAGTTTCACGATTGCGCAGTGTATATAAAGCGTAACACGCGTGCGTAGTACGTACGATCTGTGAGCGGAGGAAGGAGTATCGGAAGCGCCGATCGTGATAACGAAGGTAACATTTTAACTTGGGCCTATACATACTGCTTATAGATTGAGGCCTATATTGGGACAAGATTAGGAGACTTTAGCCTGACATTAGGGTTTGTCTTGTGTATTGCAGATAAAATGGATGGCTTCAATGACCACAACTTCCTCCCCCTGTTCATAGACAAGTACAGGGAGCTGCTCTGTCTATGGCAGGTCAAACACCCGCATTATAATCATAAACAAAAGAGGCAGGCAGCACTGGAGAAACTGCTGGAGTTGGTGAAGCCGGTGGTCCCCACAGCAACCATCCCCTATTTAAAAGCCAAAATTGGTGGCCTGAGGAGCACTTATCTTAGGGAGCGCAAGACGGTCCAGGATTCCCAGAGATCAGGAGCTGCAGCAGATGACGTTTATGTCCCCAGGCTGTGGTACTATGAGAGACTGCGATTTCTGTCAAACCAGAATGAAGTCAGGGAATCCCTCTCCACTCTTCCTTCCACTCTTCCTTCCACCCTATCTTCCACTCCAGCTGAGGCTTCCGATCTCCAACCTGGGACTTCCAGCCAGGAAGAAGTGGAGGAGCCCAGCTGGAGTCTGGTATAGCATTGTTCTACAGATTTCTGGGCAAAACATAAGTGATGTTTACTAGATGGTATTATTGATCACTAATTGCTGATTTAATAAAGTGTTTTACATATCAATAGACAATAGTGGGCAAAAATAATTGGGACAAGAATGAAAAATGCTGGGCTCAGAATGATAATCTTTTATATTTCTTAACATTCAATTTGCAACAGTCATGAGATGAAAATCGTGTGTGATTGATGAAGAAAAAACTAAAACTATGTCCCTTTTTCATACACAGGAAGACCTCAGCCAGGAGGAGGCTGTGGAATTTGGCAGCCAGGAGGAGGCGGGGTTAAGTGGCATCCAGGAGGAGGCGGGGCTAAGTGGCAGCCAGGAGAAGGGCCGGCCCAGTAGGAGCCTGACAGAATCGCAGGTCCCTCCCCTCCGCCTTCCAAACAAAAGACCCAGGAAGGGGAGTACCGTGCAGAATTCAGCGCTCAGGCTGATTCAGGAGGATTCTGTGTCCCTCAGAGCCTTCCCCACTCGTGAAGAGGCCTTTGCCTGCATGGCTGCCACAAAACTGCAGGGCATGCAGGAGGGCCAACGCCTCATGTGTAAGGAACTCATTTATCAAACATTAAATAAGGGGTTGAGGGGCAAAATCACACCCAATACCCACCCGAGTGAGTTGGACCATCCTCCTCCTTCTCCTGCCACAACTCCACCACCACAGACACAGCGTGGAAAGAAGCGTGGAAGAAAGACCAGACAGTGATGACCTGAGTTCAGTCTAGTCTGACAAAAGATGCAGGCTCTTGTATGACCACAGCCTGGAGATGATCTCTTGGACTTCTGGACCAGATTGTACTCCCTTATATATGGACTCCTCAGGCCACCAATTTTGCAGTAAAATAATTGATGTGTGCCCTGGGGGCCAAAGGCTTCGCCAATATCTGCAGTTTCTCCAGCGTTGCCTCCCTCTTTCTTTGGTTATGACCCCTTAATACATTTTTTATTTGATTTATTATACTCGCCTATGAGAGTTTTCATTCAAAAAGGACAGTTTGTGAGGAGACATTTCAAAAATACAATATGAAATTAACAAGAGACACCAACACCAAGCAACCTCCTTGAGATTAAATAATACAAGATAATAATTGTGTTGTGGTAACTTGACACACAAAACACACACCAAACTATTCTGGAGTAAAAAAAAAATAAAAAAAATTTGAATAAAACACAAGATCAGGATTTTAAAAAATACATTAAAAAAATAGTTAATCTAAAAAACATCCCAAAAATATTATTTTTTTGGCAGACGTGACAAATAAAAATATTATATTGATGAAATCACGATAAATAATAAAGAAAGAAGTTTGTGAGAACTCTGTGTGAATATGAGCAGCAACTTCAGTCTTCTAGCATTATAAAGAAGAAGAGAGTGCGTTGCATTAAACAATTTAAAACATTGCAGCGTGACGAAAGTGCTATCCATTCCAAACGCTAATTTTACCAGACCGAGCAGTTCCGTCTCAGAATTTATTCTGAGCATGCGTGGCACTTTGTGCGTCGGAATTGTCCACACGCGGTCGGAATTGACACGATCGGATTTTGTTGTTGGAAAATTTTATAGCCTACTCTCAAACTTTGTGTGTCGGAAAATTCGATGGAAAAAGTGCGATGGAGCCCACACATGGTCGGAATTTCTGACAACAAGCTCCGATCGCACATTTTCCATTGGAAAATCTGACCGTGTGTACAGGGCATTAGAGGAGAAAAGGAGAAAGCTGGCCGGTCATCTGATCGCAATCTCGGCAGTGAAATGAGGTATTTGCAGCATTTATTTTTATAAATCATACACAGAGGGGGATACTACAATAGGAGGCAGTGCTGATGGTGTATACAGGTTAGAGTGGCTTAACAACCACTTTAAGAGGGCTTTGATGTTTAACAACTTCCATACCAGGCCTATTCTGGCACTCCTCTCCTACATGTAAAAATCATCATTTTTTTTTGCTAGAAAATTACTCAGAACCCCCAAACATTATATATATATATATATATATATATATATATATATATATATATATTTTATATATTTTAGCAGACACCCTAGGGAATAAAATGGCGGTCGTTGCAACTTTTTATCTTGCACGGTATTTGCGCAACAATGTTTCAAACGCGTTTTTTTAAAAAAAAAAAACAGTTTCATGATTTAAAAAAATAACAAAACAGTAACGTTAGCCCAATTTTTTAGGATAATGTGAAAGATGATGTTATGCCGAGTAAATAGATACCCAACATGTCACACTTTAAAATTGCGCACACTCATGGAATGACGCCAAACTTTGGTACTTAAAAATCTCCATAGGCGACGCTTTAAAATTTTTTACAGTTACAGAGGAGGTATAGTACTAGAATTGTTGCTCACACTCGAACGCATGCAGCGATACCTCACATGTGTGGTTTGAACAGCGTGGGACTTACGTGTGCGTTCGCATCTGTGCGCGAGCTACCGGGGACAGGGGCATTTTAAATTATTTATTTTTATTTTTTATTTTTTATTTTACTTTATTTTTTTATTTTTTTACACTTTCTTTTACATTTTTTTATCACTTTTATTCCTATTACAAGGAATGTAAACATCCCTTGTAATAGGAATCGTTCATGACAGGTCCTCTTTATGGAGAGTTGCGGGGTCAATAAGACCCCACATCTCTCCTACAGGCTGGAAAGCATGAGATCGGAAAAAAAATCCACGATCTCATGCTTACCAGCCGCGATCTCGGCTTTGTTTACATCCGCGGCCCGGGCATGATGTCATAACAACGGTCATAGAGATGACTGGTGACCATCTGGTCACCGGAAATCTCTATGGTCGTCATCCTGCGGCCGATACTTTCTCAGGGTCCCCGATGGCACGGGAGAGCCCGGAGAAGCACCGGATGGCGGCGGGAGGAGGGATGTCTCCTCCCGTCGCCTGTAAGAACGATCAAACGGCAGAACTGCCGCTATGATCATTCTTATGGTGCACAGAATCGCTGCCTGAAAACAAGGCTATCTGAATGATGCCTGTAGCTGTAGTCATCATTCAGATATTCCCACTAAAAGTCAAAGTGGACGGGAAGTGGTTAAATACCGAAATCATCACAAACCGCATATTTTGTTCTTACAGGAGACTCATCTTGCCCTCCGAAGGCCCTGGGTACAGCAGTCGTTTCTTACTCTACCTATGCATGGGGAGTGATTATATTACTTTCCAAATCTCTTGCATATAAGGTTATTCAGCTGGTGACTGACTCGGAGGGTTGGTATATTATCCTCTTGCTGGAAATTAAGGCGATTGTGAATGCTCTGGTCAATGTATATGTTCCTCCTCCTTTCAACCACCGCGTCTTGTACAAGGTGTAAGAAAAATTGGCCCCATTACAATTCTCCAGACTCTATGTTTTAATTCCACTTTAGACCCATCTTTAAACTCATCTAATCCCAACAGAGTTTACACGCCTGATTTACTTTACTGGGCACAGGCCTTTAACTACACTATAATTTGGAGACGGAAACACCAAAATACTAGGTCCTACTCCTTTCACTCCACTACTCATAAATCGGGTTCTAGGATAGACTTGGACTTTTGCAACACCTGTGCTTTGGCGGCGGTAGGGGAGGTCTCGTACTTAATAAAAAATAAAATAAAAAGGCCTGCAGGCCTCTCTGACCATGCTCCTCTGGAGGTTAGATTGGTGTTGTCGGAGAACAGGAGCGCGAAATGCTGGCGTCTAGTGGCCAATTGGTTACAGGACCCTAAAATTGAAGAGATGATTTCCCAACAATACCTCATTGAGAGCTCTGCCTCGATTCATGTAGTTTGGGAAAGTTTTAAAGCCAATAGCTCAGATCTGAGCTGTCCTCTCAAATGCAACAGCTTGAATCCAGAGAAACAGAGGCTGCATGGGTTTTTTCTGACTTCCCGACTCTTGATCATTTCCGTCAACTGGATGAGGCAAGAAGAGCTTTGTCTCTCCATGTTACTTGGGCCACTCACCTAGATCTAGGTTCATTGGCTGAAAGGATCTCTGAGTTCGGAGATAAGAATAGCAAACTTCTGGCAAATATGGTTGCGGACTCTAAAATGCAACGTGGTGTCTAAAATTTGTTGCTCAGATGGCAGAATCGTCTCTGATCCCGATCAAATCTTGAATGAATTAAAAAATTTCTATGAAAATCTCTATACAGCAACCCCTAGTCAACCCAAAGAGAAGCTTAACGAGTATCTACAGTCCTTACATTTACCCACTCTATCGCGTGAAGATTGTGAGTTTCTGGATAAGGATTTTACTGTTGAGGAAATAGAAGCGGCGATTCCCTTGTTTACCGGCAGCAAAACACCAGGCCCAAACAGCCTTCCTGGCGAATGGTACAAAACGTATACAACCGTAATTGCACCTAAACTTTACAGGTACATGGTAAAGCGCAGATGTCCTTACCCCCTTCGATGAACCAGGCTCATATTGTTATAATCTAAACCGGGTAAGGATCAATCTCATTATGCCTCATACAGGCCAATTTCTCTGCTAAATTATGACTTAAAGATATTAACCAAAATTCTGGCAACTCAGTTACAGACAATTCTCCCATCCCTGGTCAACATCAATCAAACTGGGTTTATGTCAGGAAAATCGACGGACATCAGTTTACGCAGAGTATTCACTCACTTGCAATTGCCTTCCTCTGAGAATTCCATTAGAGTACTGGTGGAATTGGACATTGACAAGGCATTTGATTCAGTGGACTGGACTTATATGTTCTCGGCTCTGGAGGTCATGGGTTTTGGGGTTGAATTCCACAGGTGGATTGAAATTCTATATAGGTGCCCGACAGCATGGGTTAAACTGGGTGGCATCCTTTCATCCCCTTCCAAATTAGTAGAGGTATGAGGCAGGGTTTCCCGTTGTCACTGGTTCTCTTTGCTCTGGTAATGGGGCCGCTTGCCTCGGCCCTTAGACAAGCGAGCATGGTCCGGGGCATTCAGGTTGGTACCTTACATGAAAAACTAGCCATGTACATGGACAATCTTATTCTTTTCCTGAATGACCCGGGACCTTCTCTTCGAGAGGGTCTAGGCATTCTCTCGGGTTTCACTGACTACTCAGGACTTATGTTAACTGGGACAAACCCCAAATATTGCCAATTGACACTGGGGCAACATCTTTAATGGACCCCAATCTTCCTTTAGTATGGACCAACAAACTTAAATATCTGGGTATTTACATTTCCCTGTCTACTGCTGACTACTATACATTGAACCTAGCGCCATTGATACAAACTATGAAAGCTAGACTGAAAGCATGGACTCATCTCCCCATTTCCCTGATTGGGCGAATTAATGTATTTAAGATGAAGATCCAAACTGCTTTTCTGTATGTTCTTAGACATTCCCCTGTGTGGATACCCAACAAAGTTTTCCGCTAAATAAATTCTGCCCTGCTTTCCTTTTTCTGAGGCACAGGCCAGCCGAGGCTCAAGCTGACGGTACTGCACAGGCCTTCTGAAGGAGGGAGGTTTGGCTTGTCCTGACCTGCATAAATACTTCCTAGCGGCCCAGTTGTCACATGCGCATAATTGGTTAAGTACGGATGAGTCCAATGCAGCAGTGGTTCTGGAAGCAGCCTGTTTGAGCTCCTATAAAGCATTGCAGAACTTAATCTATTGAGGACCCTCTGCACCTTTTCACCTAACAGTGGCTATGAGGACTGTCCTGAGGGCATGGTCGGCGGCTCTTTCCCTGCACCCATGCCTTCTGGGCATATTTCACCACATCCCTATTGGTTTAACTCGTCGCTGTCGGAGTTTATGTCAATACCAGATCCTAGTATTTGGGCACTTAAGGGTATCAAATATGTGGCTCAGATTTGTACGGGGGGTAAACTGCAGATCTTCGATGGGTTAAAAGTAAAATACGACCTGACTAACTCTTATTTGTTTAGGTTTCTGCAGCTTAGGCATGCTTTTAGTACTCAATTTGAAAATTCTCAAGTGGCTTTTTATACTTCGACTCTGGAGGACTTACTCAGAGACGAATCTATGACCAAGCCTCTGACCAACATATACAAAGAGTTGTTGCCTAATGTACACATAGGACTTGAAACTCTTAAGGCTAAATGGGTGGAGGACTTCCCTACCTTGGATACAGAGGATTGGGAAGAAGCATGGGAATGCTCCTTCACACAGTTGGTTTCCACAAGGGATAGAGTATTACAGTTTAAGATTAGGGATGAGCCAAACACCCCCCTCTTTCGTTCGCAGCAGAACATGCGAACAGGCAAAACATTTTGAACATTTGAACACGCGAACACTGTTAAAGTCTATGGGACACGAACGTGAAAAATCAAAAGTGCTAATTTTAAAGGCTTATATGCAAGTTATTGCCATAAAAAGTGTTTGGGGACCCAGGTCCTGCCCCAGGGGACATGTATCAATGCAAAAAGAAGTTTTAAAAACGGCCGTTTTTTTCAGGAGCAGTAATTTTAAAAATGCTTAAAGTGAAACAATAAAAATGAAATACTCCTTTAAATATCGTGCCTGGGGGGTGTCCTTAGTATGCCTGTAAAGTAGCAAATTTTTCCCGTGTTTAGAACAATACCACAGCAAAATTACATTTCTAAAGGAAAAAATGTCATTTAAAACTACTCGCGGCCGTATAGTATTGTCGGGTCCCGGCAATATAGAGGAAAATCATTGAAAAAAATGGCATGGCCCTTTGGGTCTGGTATGGATATTAAGGGGAACCCGCACCCAAATTTAAAAAACAAAAATGGCATGGGGGTCCCCCAGGCCCCCAGGCACTATATACTCTGAACAGCAGTATATATACTATGCGGCCTGCCCTATATACTCTGCAGAAAAATTGGGCCTTTGGTGGTGGTACCAGAACACTGTAAGCCCTCACAGTTACTCTTGCTGGGCGCAGGAACGGGCCCTGCTGTGAAATATTGGATCAAAAATTGTAATTACATGCCCCTGTTAAACAGGGGCAGGAAAATTGGGCCTTCGTGGTAGTGGTGGTGCCACAACACTGTAAGCCCTTACAGTTACTCTTGTTGGGCACAGGAACGGGCCCTGCTGTGAAATATTATATCAAAAATTGTAATTACATGCTCCTGTTAAACAGGGATAGAAAAATTGGGCCCTGGGCGGTGGTGGTGGTGGTACCAGAACAATGTAAGCCCTCACAGTTACTCTTGCTGGGGCGCAGGAACGGGCCCTGCTGAGAAATATTAGATCAAAAATTGTAATTACATGCCCCTGTTAAATAGGGGCAGGAAAATTGGGCCTTTGGTGGTGCCATAACACTGTAAGCCCTTACAGTTACTCTTGTTGGGCGCAGGAAAGGGCCCTGCTATGAAATATTATATCAAAAATTGTAATTACATGCCCCTGTTAAACGGACAGAAAAATTGGGCCCTGGGTGGTGGTGGTGCCACAACACTGTAACCCCTCACAGATACTCTTGTTGGGCGCAGGAACGGGCCCTGCTGTGAAATATTTAATCAAAAATTGTAATTACATGCCTCTGCTAAACAGGGGCAGAAAAATTGGGCCTTAGGCAGTGGTGGTGGTGCCCTAAACCAAAAATATTGTTGGAAGCTAGCATCATCAAGATTTAGGAGGAATAGGATAGTCAGCATAGGCAGTCTTTAAGGGATCCCACATCCATAGCAACTTCAATCAGATACATCAGCATCAGGTGATTGATAGCTGCTGATCCAAGACTGATTCATTTTTATGAATGTGAGTCTATCAATGGAGTTTGTAGACAGGCACACTCTTTGATGCATTGCACAAGCCTTTCTTCAAGGCCTCTTGAAGATATGTCATCCTCTGTTCCCTCTGCAAAGGCAGGATGAGTTCTGCAACCTTACCGTTGTAACGTGGATCAAGAAGGGCTGCCGGCCAGTAATGATTCCTCTCCTCATACCACGAATCCTAGGGTTCTTTCGCAGGCTTTGCAGAATCAGGGAAGTCATGCAGCGTGAGTTTGCAAAGGCATTAGATTCTGAGTCCTCTGGGTCCCTAAGGATCACATGATCCGTAACTACCTCCTTCCAGCCACGTACAACTCCTTGGGTTTCTGGGGACTGAAAACCATCCCTTGAAGACTGCTGCTTTGTGTCATCCTCTACATCCATGCTGACACAATCCTCCTCCTCCTCCTCTACTTCCTGTGTGTCTGGAGGGCAGGAATGCTATCTGGATAAAGGGGGCCTTGAGAGGTAAGGAAGTCCTCCTCTTCCTCCCGCTGTTCTGCCTCAAGTGCCCTGTCCATGATTTCACGAATCATGTGCTCCAACAGGAAGGCAGGGACAGTGTCACTGATGCATGCATTGTCTCTGCTCACCATCCTTGTGGCCTCCTCAAATGGTGACAGGACAGTGCATGCATCCTTGATCAGTAGCCACTGGCGTGGCAAAAAGAAGCCAAGTTCCCCTGACCCTGTCTTGGTGCCATACTCGCACAGGTACTCATTGATGGCCCTTTGCTGTGCGTGAAGCCTTTGCAGCATTGCCAACGTTGAGTTCCACCTGGTAGGCATGTCACAAACGAAGCGGTTGGTGGGCAGGTTGCATTCCCTTTGAATGTCAGCCAGTCGAGCACTGGCATTGTATGACTGGCGGAAATTACCACAGACTTTTCTGGCCTGCCTCAGGATATCCTGTAAGCCTGGGTACCTGCTCAAGAATTGCTGCACCACCAAATTCAGGACGTGTGCCAAGCATGGAACATGGGTCAAGTGTCCCTGTCGGAGGGCGGAGAGAAGATTGGTGCCATTGTCGCATACAACCATTCCTGGCTGAAGCTGGCGTGGCATCAACCACCTCTGAGCCTGCCCTTGCAGAGCTGACAGAATCTCTGCCCCAGTGTGGCTCCTGTCCCCTAAGCAGACCAACTCAAGCACCGCGTGGCATCTTTTAGCCTGACTGCTTGCATAGCCCCTTGAACGCTTACGGAGCACCACTGGTTCAGCGGACAAATCTGCAGAAAGGCCATAGAGGAAGAAGAGGAGGGGGTGGAAGAGAGAGCTGTGGCAGAATTACCACTAGCATTTTGGAGGTGTGGTGGCGAAACAAGCTACAACAACACTGAACCCTGTCCTGCATCCTTCCCAGCTGCCAGCAGAGTTACCCAGTGCGCCATGAAGGAAAGGTAACGTCCCTGCCCATGCCTGCTGGACCATGAGTCAGCGGTAATATGCACCTTACTGCTGACTGCCCTGTCCAATGAGGCCAAAACATTGCCTTCCACATGCCGGTAGAGAGCTGGAATGGCCTTCCGTGAAAAGAAATGGCGTTTTGGAACCTGCCACTGAGGTACAGCACATTCCAAAAATTCACAGAAGGGGGCAAAATCTACCAGCTAAAAAGGCCGCAGTTGCAGTGCTAGAAATTTGGCCAAGCTAGCATTTAGACATTGAGCATGTGGATGGCTGGGACTAAATTCCTTTTTACGGTTCAGCAACTGGGGTAGGGAAATTTGCCTGCTAAAATCAGATGGTGGTGTACTGCTGGCAGATTGGCTGCAAGTACTTGGGACACCTATTGCTATACCTTAATTCCTCTCAGTGCAGGTTTTTGAGAGGACTGAAGGTATAGTAGAGTTGGAGATCCCAAATGAGGAGCAAGGAGAAGCCTTTTTCTTTGATGTGGGTCTTTCAAGTGCTGTTGCTAAAGGACTGCATGGCAGGTCATCATATGTCTGGTCAAGCATGTAGTGCCCAAGCAGCTGCTGTTCTGCCCATGCCTGATCCGCTTCAGACATAAGTTGCAAACAGCAAAAGGCCCACACCAAGGAACTTTTAAAAGTTAGCAGGGAAGTCAGCAGCGCCCTGCACCTGCGGAGCTCTGTGGTGTGATGCAATAGGGTGGCTGCCCTTAAGCTGCCCCCTAAAGGACATCCTGCCTCGGAGTTGTGCCTCCTCCTCTCTTCACTCAGGCACCCAAGTACAGTCAGTGACCTCATCATCCCCTCCCTCCTCATCACTAGAGCAAACTTGGCAGTATGCTGCAGCTGGGGGAACATGACTGCCAGTTTCTTGTCCTTCTTGGGCACCCCCTCTTTCTAGGCTCACGTTACTCCCTTCCTCAACCTGGGAACCAATATTGGAGCCTTCAAATCGCTGCGCATCCTCCAGCAGCATGTACCCGACACTGGTCGAATAATTCTGGGGACTCCTCCGTGCATGATGGTGGGGCTACGGAAGGAGTGACTTTGGACAAGGAACCTGTGGAATAGGCCGCTTTGGCAGCTGCATTGGAAGGCAAACTACTCTGAGCCTGAGTGACAGGGGATGAGGAGGATGAGGACGGCTTTGTTATCCACTCCACCAACTCTTCTGCATGTTCTGGTTCAATAACACTGCCAGCAGCAGAAAAAAAGGACAAGCGTGCCCCATGGCCACTTGCAGAGGATGCACCATGTCCACGACCAGCACTGTTTACTGTAGGCACAGAGGCTGCTTGCCCTCTTTTAGTGGCCTGTGAGCATCTGCCACTCCTTGGTGGCCTTCCGGACACAATGTTTATTTTGTTTTGCAACACCACACTACACTATATTAGATACTGTGTACACCACCAGAAGTGTGGTAGAAACTGTACACACTGTATTAGATACTGTGTACACCGCCTTCACTGTATTAGCAACTGTACTACAGCTGCAATGTATTGTGTACTGTATACACCACCAGAAGTGTAGTAGAAACTGTACTCACTGTATTAGATACTGTGCACACCGCCTGCAATGTATTAGCAACTGTACCACGGCTGCACTGTATTGTGTACTGTATACACCACCAGAAGTGTAATAGAAACTGTACACACTGTATTAGATACTGTGTACACCGCCTGCACTGTATTAGCAACTGTACTACAGCTGCACTGTATTGTGTACTGTGTACACCACCAGAAGTGTAGTAGAAACTGTACACACTGTATTAGACACTGTGAACACCGCCTGAACTGTATTAGCAACTGTACTACGGCTGCACTGTATTGTGTACACCACCAGAAATGTAGTAGAAACTGTACACACTGTATTAGACACTGTGAACACCGCCTGCACTGTATTAGCAACTGTACAATGACTGCACTGTATTTTAAACTGTGTACACCACCAGAAGTATAATAGACACTGTACACACTATATATATATATATATATATATATATATATATATATATATATATATATATATATATATATATATATATATATATATATATATGAGAAAAAAGTGGAGCTGGTGGTGTGTGTGTTTTTAATTAGATAAGGCACCTCATCCCAATGGGTAAGTAGAAACAATAGGTGGAATGATGGGATTATTACGGTGCCAGAGATACAATAGAACAAAATATTAAAATAAATTATTTTTATTACAAAAAATTGCTTAAAAATAAATGCATTTCATTTACAATACAAATACATACAGGAGCATATACAAATATATTACAACCAATGGATGAAGGAATCAGACAAATCCCTACTAGTTTCGCCAATACATTGGCTTCTTCAGGGGATGTATTAGGTTGTAATTCTACAAAAAGAAAATTAAATTAATATGATGAAATAGACAGAATACACAAAGAGCAGCGCAATGCTAATCCCTAACAGAAGTGCATGGAAACTAGACAATAGCACCCAATCGATAGGTCCCAGCATGGATGGAAATATCATCAAGTGAGGGTCGCACATACACACCCAAAGGAGACCCGAAGGGCCACCTCCTCACTGCCTTAGTGTGACTGCAGGGGGCTTGATGAAAAGTCCATAAGAAATAGCTGTAGAAATAAATATATATATATATATATATATATATATATATATATATATATATATATATATATATATATATATATATATATATATATATATGTAAGGCTAACTAGCTCAATTAAATCAAAAGGGAGAGAAGGGACAAAGAAGTCCTTGATACTCACCAAAAATTAAAATTATATAGAAAAAAGAAGAACCGGGACGCTGAAAAATCGATGGTGGTTGATCGATCAGTGCTACTAGTGGACCGTATAGATAGACCAGACTAACTAAAAAGAAAAGAGGGGATGTGTGTATAAAAATAACGGAAGATGAAGAAAACAAAAAACTTCCTTTGTCAAAATGGCATATATGCTAAGATTGGCTAAAAAATCATACCTGTTAAATCAGCTGAACAGGTTAAGCTGCAAACAGGGAGCAGTCTAATACTTTCAGATGGAACATTTGCTGCAGTAGATGTATACAGTTTGCCACATCAAAGTGTGGCATACGAGCCTGAGAGATGTAGGTGAGGTTCTGAAGTTGAACAGAGTGATAAAGTAAATGCTGTGATGTGTTATCATTGCATTTAAAATTGTTGTAATTAGTCATAGAACAAGTTTTACCTCCTCATTCAGTGCGATCGGTGTAGCGTCCCGGTGTGTCCGGACGATTAGTACACCTATTTAAAGCCCCCCACCTGATTGGCAAAATTAATCAGCCAATCAGGAGCGGACAAATGACGGCCCGTGCGCCTGTGCACTAACTGCCACAAATGCCTACAACACCCATAGTCCCTTGTTCCTCCTGGAAGCGCGGGCGGACAGTATGTCCTACACACGCCTCCAGGGGCGAGGCTACAGATGGAGGATGGTGTTGTGATTGATGGAATAGGCGGGGAGTAGGGGGCGATGAGCCAGAGAGCGGGCTGGCCGACAAAGAGGGCCAGCCCTTGGGTGTCCATACAGTCACGGGCTGTGATGGGAGTGACCCAACACAAAGGAGGGGCTATGTGCATAACTATTCACCCCCTAAAGTCAATACTTTGTAGAGCCACCTTTTGCTGCTATCACAGCTCCAAGTCGCTTTGGATAAGTCTCTATGAGCTTGCCACATCCTACCACTGGGATTTTTGCCCATTCCTCCTTGCAAAACTGCTCCAGCTCCTTCAAGTTGGATGGTTTGCGCTTGTGAACAGCAACCTTTAAGTCTGACCATAGATTTTCTATTGGATTGAGGTCTGGGCTTTGACTAGGCCATTCCAACACATGTTTCCCCTTAAACCACTCAAGTGTGCTCTAGCAGTGTGTTTGGGGTCATTGTCCTGCTGGAATGTGAACCTCCATCCTAGCCTCAAATCACACACAGATTGGTACAGGTTTTGCTCAAGAATATCCCTTTATTTAGCACCATCTATCTTTCCCTCAACTCTGACCAGTTTCCCAGTCCCGACTGCTGAAAAACACCATCATGTTTCATTGTGGGGATGCTGTTCTTTGAGTGATGTGATGTGTTGGGTTTGCGCCAGACATAGCGTTTTCTTTGATGGCCAAAAAGTTAAATTTTAGTCTCATCAGACCAGAGCACCTTCCTCCGTACATTTTGGGAGTCTCCCACATGCCTTTTCACAAACTCAAAACGTGCCAGTTTGTTTTTTGCTGAAAGTAATGGCTTTCTTCTGGCCACTCTGCCACAAAGCTCAACTCTATGGAGCCTACAGCTTATTGTTGTCCTATGTACAGATACTCCAGTCTCTGCTGTGGAACTCTGTAGCTCCTCCAGGGTTACCTTAGGTCTCTGTGCTTCCTCTCTGATTAATGCCCTCCTTGCCCTGTCCGTGAGTTTTGATGTGCAGCCGTCTCTTGGCAGGTTTGCTGTTGTGCCATGTTCTTTCCATTTGGTTATGATAGATTTGATGGTGCTCCTAGGGATCATCAAAGATTTGGATATTTTTTTTATAACCTAACCCTGAATTGTACTTCTCAACGACATTGTCCCTTACTTGTTTGGAGAGTTCCTTGGTATTCATGGCAGTGTTTGGTTAGTGGTGCCTCTTGCTTAGGTGTTGCAGCCTCTGGGGCCTTTCAAAAAGGTGTGTATATGTAATGACAGATCATGTGACACTTAGATTGCACACAGGTGGACATCATTTCACTAATTATGTGACTTCTGAAGGTAATTGGTTGCACCAGAGCTTTTTATGGGCTTCATAACAAAGGGGGTGAATACATACGCACATGACAATTATCATTTTTTTATTTCTGAAAAATAGTTTTATGTATATTGTAGGGGACCAGAGGGGTGAACAGCTGGCACAGAGACAGTCCATTAAAACAAAAGTGGCTTTATTCAGCTAAATGGCAAAATAAACATAAGATAAGACAGACCTGTCTTGTCACACGGTTGTGCACACAGGTACAGCTTACAGTTCAGCAGCACACAGGCTTATAGGTAATCGTTCATGGCTCCAATAAGAGCTACAGTCTATATGTGGTTAAGCTCACGCAGCAGGTACACCATCCAGCAATGGACATTTTCACACAGCGTGCTGCTGTTTCTCTCTCTCCTACTCAGACGGCTCCCCTCTGACACTTTCAGCAGACCTGACAAATAGCAGGTCTGAAGGGGAAATACCTGCCCTCTTCGATTAACCCCTTCTTAACCCTGCCCCAGGCTGACCCTCTACATATCCCCCCCCCCCCCGTTCCAGGCCAGGGGTCTGGACACCACGAATCCAGTGGCAATAGACCCGGGAAAGGGCATCTTTTTTTTTTAATGCACGTGCCCTGATCTATGCCCCCTTCCTACTCCGAACCCACATCATTTCTAGACCGGATTGCTGCCGTAAACCTATCATAGTCAGTTTCCATTAGGCAGTACACTTCCTGGTACTCCTCTGTGAGGAGCGGTTGCACCAATTCAGCCCAGCGGCTTCTGGGCCACCTTTTAAACGATGCCATATTTTCGAATTCAACCAGGCAGTCCTCAATGTGGTCGTCTGGTAGCATCGGCTGTAAAAAGTCACCAGCACAGATTCTACCTTCGTTACCAATGAGAGCAGCACCAACCTTTTCTATTATCTCAGAGGGTTCCTGTCCCTTCGTGAGAGACCTGCTCTCCACAGTAGGCTCAACCACTAGCACTTGATCCCCAGGTTTAGACTCTCTGAGACCCCCCTCCAGGTCCTTGCTAATGGTTTATGCCCATGTTTAAGCACTTTGCGATTTTTGGCTACCCTGTAGCATAGAGTATGATGCACGGCACTCAGAGCGCATATCTTCCGCAGGATGCTGTGGCTCACCACTCAATGATGTGACCTGTTCCCTGGTGGGGATCAAAGGGGAGTCCTTCCTCTGAGCACCAAAGAAATCACTTCGGGAACCCCCAAGATATGATAAGTCAGACCCAGAGGGAGAACTCTCTGCCTCCAATCCTACAAACACCTTTAGAGGGTCTAGGTTAGCTCCTGCAGGTTCACACATCTGACAGATCTCTTTACTGTTTACTTCCTGCAACACAGTATTTAACACATGGGGGTTTCTTCTTTTTAGAGGAGGCCCCTGAACCGTTGAACTTTTGTTCACACAAGTCCCAAAATAGGGGGCAGTCTCGCCCAATTAGCAAATCATGGGGTAACCCTGGGATCACCCCAACTCTCAGTGTAGCAGTTCCTGCACTTGTAGACAGGGCCATTGGATAGTCCTTGACAACCCTATGTACAGAGACCACTCCAATCTTTTTCCTGGGTATCAGATTACCCCGAAACCTGTCCGATCGGAGCAGGGTAACCCCACTCCCCGATTTAAGAAGTGCTACAATCTCCTGCCCATTAACCCACACCACACTCTCAAGTGGGCTTAGATTGTTCATGGGACCAGTGGCAAAAGCAAACAGAGCCATGTCGAACCATGTCATATTCCATTGGCTCCTCCTGTCTTGGACACTGGGCCACCATAGGACCCAGTTGTTGGCAGGACCAACAGTGAACCTCACGGGGTTCCCGTTCTCCCTGCCGACTCTCAGGAGGGTTTGACGTTAGGGTGCTCCTAGTGGGGGTGTCAGGCACCCGAGCAGACACCATGTGTTCAACCGATGCCATCTTCGAGCTGGAACCCACTTCCTTAGAACGGACCAGCTCTCTGGTAATAGAGGGACTCTCCTGGACACTTTCTGCACAACTGTAGCACTCGACAGCAGCAGCCATCTCATCTAGGGACTGAGGCTCGGACTGAGCCACCCATCGGTGCAGCTTCTTAGGAAGATGATGCAAACAGCGATCCAGTGCAACTCGCTCTACAATCTGAGTGGTGGTCTTTTTCCTCTGGTTTCAGCCAATCTTGGAACAAGTGCATTAGGTGGTAGAGCTGCGCATGGGCAGGCTTAGCCTTGTCAAAGCGCCAGCCATGGACTCAGTTCACCCTTAAAGTGACAGTCACTCTCAGCCTTGCTAGGATTTCTGCTTTCAGGAGCTTATAATCCCGTGCTGATTCAGGAGCCAAGTCACAGTACACTTGTTGGGGGTCTGCGGTCAGGAAAGGGGCCAGTACATTTGTCAGGAAAGAGGCAAGTACCAGTTTTGCCAATATCGCTGCCTTCCTTCACACATGCGCGGTAGAGCGTCACTCCGGCGCATCCCTGGGCACAGTACAGCTAAACGGCTAATGCGCGTGCGCAATTCGGCTAAACGGCTAATGTTTGTGTGCAATTCAGCGAAACGGCTAATGCGCGTGCACTATAAAAGCCACTCTGTGCCATGACCAGATTGCTGGTTTGTCTTTCAGCTCCCCGTGTGTTTCCTGCTTTGTATCCTGATTCTTGATTACCTGTTGTCACCCGGATTGACCTTGACCTGCATCTGACCCTCGGCTTGCCTAACGGACTTCTCCACTTGCTTACTGTGTTTGACCCTCGGCCTGTCTATGGATATTGCTTCCTGTCTCCAGTGATTGACCCTCAGCCTGCTCTTGGACTTTGCTATTGTCTTCAGTGCTTGGCCCCTGGCTTGCTCACAGACTTTGCTTCCAGTCACCTGTGTTTGACCCTCGGCCTGCCTACGGACTTTTACTATCAATCTTCAGTACTAGTCATCAGCCTGCTGACAGACCTGCTAACAGTCTTTGCACTAGACTGTTTTTGCCTATCCAGAGACTTTTACTAGTCAACGGTGTTTAACCCCCGGCCTGTTGTTGGATCAGCTGTTCATCCTCCTTCCTGAGCTTCAGCATCTTCCAGTCCTGCACAGCTCTATCCCTGCCGGTGACCTTCACGCAAGACCTGCCCAGCCTGCTGGTGACTCGTGCCTCTTTGTGCCCTTCACCCCCTGTACCATCTCCAGGAGTGGAGTGCGCTTAGTCGCAAGAGGTTACCGCTCTCAGCATCTCGGCCTCGGTGAGTACCCTTATCTGACAACATCTGCCCAGTCTTTATCAGGCAGACCTTCCCTTGCTGCAGTCCACTCAAACATCGCTAGATATGCTTCCAGGTTGTCTAAAGCCGTCATCTTTTGCATGGTCCGCTGCACTGCCTTCCGGGGGTCACTCTTTACAGCGGGGTCACCTTTCATCATTTCAGCCTGCTGGGTCACCGCCTTTTGTAATCCCGCTATCTGTTCACTCAGTAAGCGGTTTGTTTCCTGTTGTACAGCGACTGTCTGCACCAGAATCTGCTCCTGATGAGCCTGTGCTTGTACCAGGGCCTGCTGGGCCTCCTGATGGCGGGCATGCACTTGTGTATTAGTCAGTACCAGCTGCTTAACCATGTCCTCCATGGCTTGTTCAAAAGATTTCACCGTCTGTGCAGCTTTAACCCAGGACATGGGATTGGACCTAAACCCTCAAACTGCCCGCATTCTCCACCAATTGTAGGGGACCAGAGGGGTGGGCAGCTGGCTCAGAGACAGTCCATTAAAACAAGTGGCTTTATTCAGCAAAATGGCAAAATAAACATAAGATAAGACAGACTTGTCTTGTCAAACGGTTGTGCACACAGGTACAGCTCACAGTTCAGCAGCACACAGGCTTATAGGTAATCATTCATGGCTCAAATCAGAGCTACAGTCTTTATGTGGTTAAGCTCACCCAGCAGGTACACCATCTAGCAATGGACATTTTCACACAGCGTGCTGCTGTGTCTCTCTTTCCTACTCAAACAGCTCCCCTCTGACACTTTCAGCACACCTGACAAATAGCAGGTCTGAAGGGGAAATATCTGCCCTTTTCGATTAACCCCTTCTTAACCCTGCCCCAGGCTGACCTTCTACAATATATTTTTCTAATTTTACTTCACCAATTTAGACTATTGTGTTCTGATCCATCACATATAATTCAGATTAAAAAACATTGAACTAAAGTCTGTAATGTAACAAAATAGGTAAAAAGCCAAGGGGGGTGAATACTTTTGCAAGGCACTGTATATATACAAGACTGTATATATATATATATATATATATATATATATATATATACACTGCCTGCACTGACTGAATAAATTTATAGTCTATGCTAAATGCAGAGCATATATATATATATATATATATATATATATATATATATATATATATATATATATATATATACACACACATACATATATATACTAGACTGACTATATATATATATATATATATATATATATATATATATATATATATATATATATATCAAATTATATATATATCAAATACACTGCCACTAACGGAATAACCTGCTTAATCTAAATCAAGATATCTCTCTGTCCACACCAACAACACTACACACGACCGCCGTGTAAGCAGCCTTATATAGTGTGGGGCGTGGACTTAGTCCCCCTGAGCCATGATTGGCCAAAGGCCTTTGGCCAATTATGGATCTCTTAGCAGAGGGCATTGTGATTGGCCAAAGCATGCAGGTCAGGTGCACACTTTGGCCAGTCATCATACAGGAATGCACTGCGATCTCGCAGTGCATTATGGGGCATTCCGCGGTGCTCGAATTTGCCGCGAACGCCCCATAATGTTCGCTCTTCGGCAACCCGAACATCAAGAAATGGAAAGCTACAGGAGATGGGACTTTGGGGGCACATAAGTAATTAAACTATGAAAAAGTAGGAATTATATATATTTTAAATTTAATTAGCTTAAAATGACAAAACTAGACATTTTAGTTTAAAAACAGTACATAATGCGTATAGCAATAAAGTTGCAAACATATCAAGTGGACACTTCCCTGCATATAATGTCTATAACCCTACTAGTAATACATACAGTCTAACATTCAGTTATAAAGAGGAGAGAAAACTTCCCCGGTACAAAATCGTTGTGACTGTGAAGTTGTAGGTAAGTTGGGTTGCAGGTATGGTGGTCCACTTGTAGATGTTCTCTATGTGCTTATATGCTCGTGCTCAACATGTTTCGCGTTATGAAAACGCTTCCTCAGGAGCTAGAGATAGTTCTGTTAGATATACATAGAAAAAGGATTTTTTTATGACAATGCGAACAAATATATTGTATATCCAATAGTCAAGACAAAATATACATTTTTACAGTATATATAATAGAATCTTAACTCCCTGTGGTGATTCATGGAGGCCCCCCATAAGGGAACGAGGTCTCCCAGGTGCCAGTGGTACAACCCGGTGACTGGGGAAACCATTCAAGCCCCGCATCCGACACCCGCACAGACATGTGGAACGGTTTGATGGGTAATATGTTAATATAGTGTATGTATATCATCGGAGGTTGCCACCTCCATATATGCCACATACAAATAAAAAATATAGTAGTAGTAGATATGGTGATAACCAATTCCTTGACATACTACAGCAACCTACTGTGATCTAACCGTAGAGGGATAGGTATACAGGTATAAAAGGAAATAATTGGTGGAATACATAAGGGCCATATAAAAAAAAAAAAAAAATCATTTTCAGGTAGGGTAAATATACCCTCCCTCATATTGTCTCCATCAGAAATCTCCGTTGCCCAATTGCTACAGATATAAATCTGAGCTAGTGTATAATATTTTAAGGAAGGGGGCAAAGTTAGGAATAGCAGATGGTAATTTAAATACGTGGAGTTGGATGGAATCAATCAAATTCACACAACTTACAAAAGATAACTTACCACCTAAAGTTGAACGAGACAATTACATCTGCACCAATATTGGTGATCAGGTAGGTATTCAATTAATTGCACAGACAGAGTTGGGTATGCATATATATAAGGAGCCACGGACAGCCTTGCAGATAAATGGTAGTTGACACAGGTCATAGTTCTAGTGTAGACACAATAGCAAAATAGCCATGTAAGTTAAGGTACAAAAATAGCACTATAATGTGTCAGCATTTAGGCTATTGATGGGTTACCTGTGTTTGTTTAGGAGAGCATACGGGGTCCGATGTGGCCTCTGAGTGGGGTAGCGTCCACTGACTGTGCGGGATCGCAGCGTGTGCTTAAATGCGATCCCCGACCGGAAGACGCCAGCTCATTAAGAGCGTGTCGTCTCCCGGCCCGACTGGCGGCTGCTGCGCATGCGCCGGGAACGCCGCCACAAGCACGCATCAGCCAGATGATGCAGGGGCGGCAGGAGAGGAAATTCAACCACCGCGCGTGCACCAGGCCAGGCGCAGCAGAGCGGCGGCGCCCAACCAACAGCGCAGCAGCAGAGGCGGGGACTAGCAGGGGGATCTGGAAGATCCCCGTGTCCCCGTCAATCGCCGCACATCCGGTCAGAAAAACGGAACGGATGTGCGGCGCTGTGCAGTCAAGTTCACCTGGGGATGTCACCATGGGGTCAGATCACAGGGGGAAACAAAAGTAAAAAAGAACAAAAAAAAAAGAAAAAACATAACATATTAAATTTATCAAAAAAGAAAATCATACATTGTATTCTTAGCTTGTGAAGCAATTTTTGCATAAAAATATATATCTAATAATTATATGGATGTTAAGACAGTCAACAAAGGTTGCTAGCAATTGGGTTGATCTTGGACCTAGAGGTTAGTTAAACAGTATAACCTAAGATAATTGATCATTAGGATGTTGTTTAAATGTGTGTATACTTATAACTCCACATGGAGGGGTTGGTGGGGACATTACATTTAGAGGAATGCTCTGTACGATTGGGATTCATTTAGTCCTGGTGCTTTGGTAGCATTCAGGCGCTCAATCCACAGAGTCTCCTTCTGTAGTATAAACTTGTCCCATTCGCCCCCTCTGGGACTTTTAGGGATGATGGCCAGAACAGTAAAAAAGACAGACGCGGTATCAAAACGGTGATATAAGTCGAGGTGTCTACTGATAGGCGTCAACATTTTGCCATTTCCCGAGTAATATATATGATCATTAATTCTTTGTCTTAACTGTCTGGCCGTCTTCCCTACATAAAAGGCTCCACATACACATGTCATCAGGTATACCACCCCCTGGGTACTGCAGGTGGCCGAGAATTTGGGTTGGTACAACTCACCATTGGGAAGTAGAATACAGTGTCCCGGCATTATCCAAGGACAGAAAGCACAATTGCCACAGGGGGAAGTCCCCCTTGGCATTTGGGATATAGATGGATTGGACAGGCTTTAGTGACTGGATGCAAGTTTGTCTCTCAGTGAATGGACACGTCTAAATACCAATTCAGGATGTGTATTAATGTATTTGCTCAGGATTGGATCTTCTAATAAGAGGTGCCAGTGTGTATTCATGATTTTTCTAATGTTGTAGTGTTGGGCTGAAAATTTAGTGATCATTTTTACGGTGGACTCATTAGAGCGAGTTCTAGTTGTGTATAGTAGATCATTTCGTGTTTTTTGTTTGGCTTTGTTAAAGGCCTTCCGCAGAAGGGATCGGCTGTAGCCTCTTGCTAGGAGGCGTGTTCTTAGAAAATTCGCTTGATGTTGAAAATCTGCTAAATGTGTACAATTCCGACGAAGTTGGATGTATTGCGCGTATGGTATACTCCGAATAAGTGTTGGGGGATGTGCACTAGCAGCGTGCAATAATGTATTGCCAGCTGTCATTTTGCAAAATAGGTTTGTTGATAGTATGTTGTTCGCATCTTTATAGATCACAAGATCTAAGAAATTAGTAGTTTTAATGTCACAATTGTATGTGAATTTTAAATTAAAATGGTTATTGTTCAAAGCCTGAATAAATTGCTGTCCAAATAATGAAAATATAATCTATATAGCGTTTCCACACTAAAATGTAATCCATGAATCCGGAGAAGCACTCATGGGAAAAAAGATAGCGTTCCCACCCCCCCAGGTACAGATTGGAGTAGCCAGGGGCACAACAGGTGCCCCTGGCTACGCCCTGCACCTGGAGGTAGTGGGAATCCATAAATTGAAAAACCAGTTGTGAGTTAGGATGAACTTGAGTAGTTTCAGAACTAAATCATTGTAATTCCAGTGGTGATGGTCCTCCTCATAGAGGAAGGTGCGGACCATCTCGACTCCCTGCTCGCGAGGAATACTGGAGTAGAGAGCCTCAACATCCAGAGTCAAAAGCAGGGAGTCAGGAGGGACCAATAGGCCCTCAATTTGTTTGAGTAGGTCTAAGGTGTCTTTGGTGTACGAGGGTAAAGCAATGACATGAGGCATAAGTGTGGCATCTACCAGCTTACTGGCGTTCTCTGTGAGGCTGCCGATACCCGAAATAATCGGTCTCCCAGGGGGCGAAGCAGGGTCCTTGTGCACTTTCGGAAGCGCATAGAACGTCGCCACCCTGGGAGACCGAACATTCAGGTAGTCGTAGATATCTTTGTTGAATAGACCTTTAGAGTAAGCCTCATTAATGATGTCAAGGAACTGGTCTCTAAAGGAGGAGGTGCATGACACCAGGATTTGTCGGTACCATTGTCTGTTAGACAGAATCTTCAAACACATAGTTTCATAGAGGTTTCTAGTCATAAGGACTATATTACCCCCTTTGTCGGCAGGTTTAACAATCACGTCAGGGTGATTCTGTATTTTCAATATGGCCTGACGTTGTGTTGATGTCAGGTTGTTTTTTCTAGAGGGGACATCCATCCGCTTGACATCACTAACGACGCATTGTAGAAAGGCCCAGGCCTGAGGATTAGAAGAAAGATCAGGGAATTGTCGAGATTTCGGCCTCAAATTTAGTAATTGAAGAAGGAGTGGCTGGAGGTATAGGGGTAGTGCTTTCAGCTAAGTTGGTATCATTGTTTTCATCTAAAAGTAACATGAGATCGCGCAAAGCCCGAAATTCCTCCATCTTAAGATGTTTAATGTTTTCTGATAATTCACGTTCCTCTTTAGCTCTTATACGGTCTTTATCAAATAAAAATTTATAGGTTAGATTACGAATAAACATATAGATATCTTTAATAGTCTCGTATTTGTCAATATTTTGTGTAGGGCAAAAACTCAAGCCGAGTTTTAACACACTGAGTTCTTGTTCAGTGAAGTGGTAAGGGGTAAGGTTTATGACATCCAATCCTAAGTGTGGGGTGGCATTATCCCTGCTGTTGGAAAATTAAGGGAAGGCATAGTGATTTGGTTAATGTGAGAATCAAGGGTGCTTTGCTTCTTGCAAGCTTGTGATTGGGTAAGGGATAATGAATTTGTTAGGTTTAATGAATTAGAGAAATTGGGTTGGAGGGTAGTGTTTGTGGATGTGTTCATTATTAAGGTGTTATTCGAGGCACCTCCCACAAGTGCTGGGGGTTGTGGTGTGGCCAATGTATTATTGGTTCTGTTTTGCAAGTTTAATAATTGCAATGCTTTATGAGCATTTGATCCCATATATTTTGTTTGTGAACTATTCCCACCACCTCTTTCAGAAGAATTCCCCTGACGTAGTGAAGTGTCCAAGGATTTTGTGTCGTGTTTATCAGTTTTCTTCTTAGGATAGGGTGTAAAGTGCCCACCACCATATTGTCTCTTACGTGCACCAGTGTCGTTGGATGTCAAATTGGCTTCTCTTCCCATTGATAGCTGTGAGGAGAGAATAGATAGAGAGGAATCAGAATCAATTTCAGTATCTTCATCTGTAAATGTCATTTCATTTCCTGATTGTTGTTTTCTATAGTTGGTTTTTCTAGGCCTACGTGTAAGGTACCTGGTAGGAGAGCCTGACTGTAGGAGAAGACCTCTCATACAACGCTGGTTCAGGAGCCACTGGAGTGGGGACAGTGGTCTCCTGAGCGCAGTGGGGTAGGAGTGCCTGTATAGTCTCTGATGTGGAGGCAGAGATCCCTCCTGGGATGGCCGAGCTGCAGGTGAGTGGAGACTGGAATAGCAGTAACTTGACTCACTGGGTTGCAGGTGAGAGGAGACTGGAACGGCAGCAGGCTTGACACACTGGATGGCTGAGTTGCAGGTGAGAGCAGACTGGAGCGGCAGCAGGCTTGACACGCTGGAGGGAGAGATCACTGAAGCTGAAGCTGAAGGTGCAACAGCAAGTGAACAGTAGGCACAAGCAGAGTCAGACAGTCCGGGTCGGCAGGTAGCTGGCACAGGTAATAACGGCAGACTAGGCAGAGTCGGTGAACAGGCAGGGTTCGGCAACGGTAGCAAATACGGATAGAAGAGTAGTCAGACAAGCCGGATGGGGATAGGAGCAGGTCGGATGGTCAAACAAGCCGGGTCAAGATCAGGTAGCAGACAATCAGGATACGGGTCAACAGATTCACAGTGCTGAGACGAAGCAGCGACGTCCTCATGGAACAGGGGAACTTTTATGTGCTAAGATGGCGCCAAACCGGCGCTAACGCGAACACGCGCGCGCCCGCGCGCGTGCACGCGCACACACGCGCGCGCGCCCGCGCCGCGCACCCGCGCGCGCCCGAGCGCCGCGCTGATGCACAGAAGTTTGATGCTGTGTCCGAATGGAAGCGCGCCGACGCATAGGCGAACGCAAGTGTCCTGGACTGGTGCTGGTGGATCCCTGACATTGCCCCCCCCCAAGGGGCAGCCTCCGGATGCCCAACAACCTCTTCTTCTCAGGATGAGTAGAAAAATAAGCGCGCACTAGACGCCTGGCATGCACATTACTGTCCGGTTCCCATGAGTTACTTTCTGGGCCGTAGCCCTTCCACTTGATTAAGAACTGGTTTTGCCCTTGCCTTCTTCTACAATCAAGGATAGCCTCGACCTCAAATTCCTCACTGCCATCAACTACAACAGGTTCAGGGGGTCTTGTGCCCCTAGCAGGAAAGGGATCAGGTACAGCAGGTTTAAGCAGAGATACATGGAATACTGGATGAATTTTAAATGAATCAGGTAACGTCAACTCATAAGATACCTCATTGATTTTCCTTCTGACTGGAAAAGGTCCCATGAATCTAGGTGCCAACTTCTTGGAAGGACATGCTAATTTGATGTTAACAGTAGAAAGCCATACCTGGTCGCCAATTTGCAAGTTCAGCTCCCCCCTTCTTTTCCGGTCGAAGATTCTCTTACCATCAGCCTGAGCCTTGGATACCGTTTCCTGTAGCAACCGGCTGTTGTGACTGAGAAACTCCACCGTACTTTGTACTGCTGGAACCGAAGACTCTGAAAGGAAATCAGGTAGAAAGGTTAGGTGAAAGCCATAATTGGCGTAAAAGGGAGATTGACCGGTGGCAGAATGTTTGGCATTGTTATAGGCAAATTCTGCTAAGGGTAATAGAGATACCCAATCATCTTGTGTGAATGATGTGAAGCATCTGATGTATTGTTCCAGGGTCTGATTAGTCCTCTCTGTCTGACCGTTTGTCTGAGGATGGTATGCCGAGGACAAAGCCAATTCAATCTTTAAGGTTTCACACAGGGATCTCCAGAAACGTGAAGTGAATTGAACCCCTCTATCAGAAACTATGTTTGCCGGTACTCCATGAAGTCTGATGATCTCCTTGATAAATATGCGAGCAGTTTCGGAGGCAGACGGGGTTCCCCTTAAAGGTAGAAAATGAGCCATTTTGGTTAGACGGTCTACAACTACAAAGATAGCTGAACATCCTTCGGAACATGGAAGTTCCACAATAAAGTCCATAGAAATCATTTTCCACGGTCTGTCGGGTACGGGCAATGGTTTCAATAGACCCCAAGCTTGATTCCTGGACGACTTATTCTGGATACAGATGGGACAGGAACTAACATACTTTTCGCAAAAGTCTTTCAGATTGGGCCACCAGAAAGTACGCTGCACTAGTTCCAAGGTCTTGCCAATGGGTGGTCGTGGAGAAGTGTTAAAACCCTGACCCGAATGTCTTCAGGAACAAAAATTTGGCTTCCTTTCCAGAACAGACCATCTCTACTTACTAAAGAAATTCCAGTAGGCCTGGCTGATTCAGAGGATGCTTCCTTAATCAGGGAAAGTAAATCTTTTTGCAGCAGTAAAAAACTGTTTGAGGGTAATATGGTGTCCGGAGTGGATAAGTCCTTAGGATTGTCATGCATACGTGATAATGCGTCTGGTTTGATATTTTTAGAGCCTGGACGGTACGTGATGTGGAAGGAGAAACGTGAGAAAAACAGAGCCCAGCGGGCTTGTCGAGGCTTCAGACGTTTGGCAGATCGTAAGTACTCTAGGTTTTTATGGTCAGTATAAATTAGTACTGGATGCATAGCCCCTTCCAACAGGTACCTCCATTCTTCTAGAGCAGCTTTTATAGCGAGAAGTTCACGGTCACCGACGTCATAATTCTTCTCCGCGGGGGAGAGTTTACGGGAGAAGAACCCTACAGGATGCATTATCTCTTTGCTACCTTTGCGCTGTGAAAGAATCGCACCTACCGCAATCTCGGAGGCATCAACCTCTAAAATAAACGGTAGGGATGGTTCAGGATGACTGAGGATAGGTGCTGAAGTAAACAGCTTCTTGAGATTTTCGAAGGCATCTTGGGCAAGTTGGTTCCAGGAAAAACGGATATTTTGTTTGGTTAACTGCGTGATGGGTGCAATTATGGCTGAGAACCCCCTGATGAATTTCCTGTAGAAGTTTGCAAACCCCACAAACCGTTGAACTCCTTTCTTGTCCAAGGGTACCGGCCAGTCCAGCACAGCGGACACTTTTTGTGGGTCCATCTTGATGCCTGTTGCGGAGATGATTAACCCCAAGAATTGGATGCTCTGTTGTTCAAACTCGCATTTCTCCGCTTTCGCGTACAGACTGTGTAAGCGAAGACGACCCAACACCCTGCGGACATGTTCCTGATGCAATTCACGGGACTCCGAAAAAATCAAGATATCGTCCAGGTATGCAATTACAAACACATCTAGAAAGTCCCTGAGGACGTCGTTAATCAGGTGTTGAAAAGTTGCAGGGGCGTTGCAGAGCCCAAAGGGCATGACCCGGTATTCATAATGCCCGAATCGGGTTCGGAATGCTGTCTTCCACTCATGTCCAGCCCGGATGCGGACTAGATTATATGCCCCTCTTAGGTCAAGCTTGGTGAAGATGACGGCAGTCCTTAATTTTTGAAAAAGTTCAGGTATCAAGGGTAGGGGATACCGATTTTTGACCGTGATCTTGTTTAGCTCACGATAATCGATACACGGCCGGAGCGACTTGTCCTTTTTGGTCACAAAAAATATTCCGGCACCAGCTGGGGAGGTAGAGTGACGTATAAAACCTTTGGCCAGATTCTCATCTATATATGTTTTTAGTACTTCCTGTTCCTTCTCGGATAAAGGAAAAATGCGTCCGAATGGTATCTCGGATCCAGGCAGCAAATCAATGGGGCAATCGTAGGGCCGATGAGGTGGAAGAGAGTCTGCCCCCTTTTTACTAAAAACATCGATGAATTCATGATATTGTTTAGGTATGACCTGGCAGAGTTTCTGGTCGGTGTCTAGACAAAGTAGAGTAGATGAAGAATCCGAATCTTCCTTTACACAGTGTTCAAGACAGTAAGAAGATGAGAATTTCACTTCTCCAGATGTCCAATGAATGTAAGGGTTGTGGGCCTGCAGCCAAGGAATGCCCAGGATGATGGGAAACATAGGGGAGGAGATGACATCAAGAACCAGCAGTTCCTTGTGTAGGGAGGAAGTAGAAGCAGGCAGAGGCAGGGTTTCTTGGGTTACTTGTCCCGATCTGATGTGGGAACCATCAGCTAGAAACACAGCGAGTCCATGGGTCTTGGTTTGTAATGGAATGTTATGCTGGCTGGCAAAGTTTGAGTCAATAAAGCAGCTGCATGCTCCGGAATCAATGATGGCGTTGGTCGTTATTGTCCCTTCTTGCAGCTGTAAAGACAGAGGAATGGCAATGTGGGTAGAGTTCGCAGACAGAGCAGAAAGACTGGTATACACAGAGAATGGGCACTTACTTAATTTGACTGGACAGTTCAGGACATAGTGCCCAGTCCCACCACAGTAGAGGCACAGATTGAGTTGCCGGCGCCGGGCCCGTTCTTCAGGCGATAAGGCGGGTCGCATCAGTCCCAATTGCATAGGCTCCACAGGATCAGGCATAGCATTAGCTGGATTAGAGCTGGATGGGGGTAAGTAGCGTGCTGCCGGGAGTGGTGCTCTGGCTGTCATCCACATCGGGCGGGATTGTAAAGTGGATCGTTCAGAACGACGTTCCCGGATTCGCCGGTCAATTTGGATAGTCAGATTAATTAATGCTTCAAGAGTGTCTGGTACACCCACTCGGGCAAGTTCGTCCTTTAAACCTTCAGACAGACCTAAGCGGAACTGATGACGCAGGGCCGCGTCATTCCACTGAGTGTCTGCACTCCAACGTCTAAAGTTTATGACATAATCTTCCGCAGGTCTGCGACCTTGCTGGAGCGTGAGCAGTGCTGATTCAGCTGTTGCAGTCTGTTGAGGGTCCTCATAAATTTGTGCCATGGCTTCAAAGAAAGAGGATAAAGACTGGGTTAGGACGGAGTCCCCCTCAAGTAGCCGATGAGCCCAGATCTGAGGTTCCCCTTGTAGGAGGGAGATCACAAACCCCACTTTGGTGGCCTCCAGTGAAAAGGTTCGGGGCTGTAACGCAAAGAAGAGCTTGCAGGCGTTGCGAAAGGCCCGGAACTTGGACCGGTCTCCAGAGAATCTATCAGGAGTAGGAACCTTTGGTTCAGGTGGAAGCATTACAACAGAAGGTCCAGGAGCCGTCTGTGCTGGGGTTGTGGCTGAAGAGGAGGCCAAGGGGTTAGGGCCTGCTAGGTTCTGGACTTGTCCCTCCAATCTGTTGTAGTTATCCTGAAGGGATTGTACGGCTTGAGTGAGGGCCGCAAGGTGGGTGCATATTTCTTTCAAAGGAGAGGTATCTCCTGCAGGCTCAGTCATGGCTGCTTCGTACTGTAAGGTACCTGGTAGGAGAGCCTGACTGTAGGAGAAGACCTCTCATACAACGCTGGTTCAGGAGCCACTGGAGTGGGGACAGTGGTCTCCTGAGCGCAGTGGGGTAGGAGTGCCTGTATAGTCTCTGATGTGGAGGCAGAGATCCCTCCTGGGATGGCCGAGCTGCAGGTGAGTGGAGACTGGAATAGCAGTAACTTGACTCACTGGGTTGCAGGTGAGAGGAGACTGGAACGGCAGCAGGCTTGACACACTGGATGGCTGAGTTGCAGGTGAGAGCAGACTGGAGCGGCAGCAGGCTTGACACGCTGGAGGGAGAGATCACTGAAGCTGAAGCTGAAGGTGCAACAGCAAGTGAACAGTAGGCACAAGCAGAGTCAGACAGTCCGGGTCGGCAGGTAGCTGGCACAGGTAATAACGGCAGACTAGGCAGAGTCGGTGAACAGGCAGGGTTCGGCAACGGTAGCAAATACGGATAGAAGAGTAGTCAGACAAGCCGGATCGGGATAGGAGCAGGTCGGATGGTCAAACAAGCCGGGTCAAGATCAGGTAGCAGACAATCAGGATACGGGTCAACAGATTCACAGAGCTGAGACGAAGCAGCGACGTCCTCATGGAACAGGGGAACTTTTATGTGCTAAGATGGCGCCAAACCGGTGCTGACGCGCGCGCGCCCGAGCGCCGCGCTGATGCACAGCAGTTTGATGCTGTGTCCGAATGGAAGCGCGCCGACGCATAGGCGAACGCAAGTGTCCTGGACTGGTGCTGGTGGATCCCTGACACTACGGCTATGGGCTATAGGGACGTTGGCACATTTTTTGCTAGTACCTACAGTGTCACCCTGTTTTGAGGTACTTACCAAACTAGGAACCCCCTTTCTGCATACTCAAGTGTAGGGTGGAAGCACCCATTTTTTTCCCTAGTTAAGGTGACTTTTTTAAATATATTAATTATTTTTTTCTTAATTGACTCAATAAAATGTAATACTTTTTGAATGTTCAACATTTTGACCGGCTATTAGGTTGACCGAATATGAATTTTGTAGGTTCAGCATGGTTAGGCTATATTAATGATGTCCAAGCCAGCTGCCATAATGATACGGGACAGGAAATAGGACTCAATCAATACATAGAGAAAATGAAAAAACTGTTGAAGAAAAAAATCAAACCTGCATTGGCATGTTGATTTCCTTCAACAGTATGCACGAGAAAATATAAGCCCCATCGGGTTGAAGGTTCAACTCTTTCCATCTTTCCAGAATGTGAGCCCTGACCTCAGGGGATCATGGGAAAAGGTCCTGACCCAATGCAGTACCGATCTTATTAAGCTTTTAATCACTCACTATCAAACTGAACTTATTAACCTTGATAAAGATATCATTGTGTTCTAAGAAGCTAATGACAAGGCAAAAAATCACACGCAATTTAACAAAAAATGGCAAGAGGTTAAAGACTACATCACTAAAATCAATAAAGAGATTATTTTCAAGAAACAAAACAAATTTACTAAAGATAAGACAGCTTTTATGGAAGGGTATGCCTATCGTTGGCAGACCTCCACCCATAGCCGTAGGCCTAGAAAAACCAACTATAGAAAACAACAATCAGGAAATGAAATGACATTTACAGATGAAGATACTGAAATTGATTCTGATTCCTCTCTATCTATTTTCTCCTCACAGCTATCAATGGGAAGAGAAGCCAATTTGACATCCAACGACTCTGGTGCACGTAAGAGACAATATGGTGGTGGGCACTTTACACCCTATCCTAAGAAGAAAACTGATAAACACGACACAAAATCCTTGGACACTTCACTACATCAGGGGAATTCTTCTGAAAGAGGTGGTGGGAATAGTTCACAAACAAAATATATGGGATCAAATGCTCATAAAGCATTGCAATTATTAAACTTGCAAAACAGAACCAATAATACATTGGCCACACCACAACCCCCAGCACTTGTGGGAGGTGCCTCGAATAACACCTTAATAACGAACACATCCACAAACACTACCCTCCAACCCAATTTCTCTAATTCATTAAACCTAACAAATTCATTATCCCTTACCCAATCACAAGCTTGCAAGAAGCAAAGCACCCTTGATTCTCACATTAACCAAATCACTATGCTTTCCCTAAATTTTCCAACACCAGGGATAATGCCACCCCACACTTAGGATTGGATGCGATAAACCTTACCCCTTACCACTTCACTGAACAAGAACTCAGTGTGTTAAAACTCGGATTGAGTTTTTGCCCTACACAAAATATTGACAAATACGAGACTATTAAAGATATCTATATGTTTATTCGTAATCTAACCTATAAATTTTTATTTGATAAAGACCGTATAAGAGCTAAAGAGGAACATGAATTATCAGAAAACAGTAAACATCTTAAGATGGAGGAATTTCGGGCTTTGCGCGATCTCATGTTACTTTGAGATGAAAACAATGATACCAACTTAGCTGAAAGCACTACCCCTATACCTCCAGCCATTCCTTCTTCAATTACCAAATTTAAGCTGAAATCTCGACAATTCCCTGATCTTTCTTCTAATCCTCAGGCCTGGGTCTTTCTACAATGCGTCGTTAGTGATGTCAAGCGGATGGATGTCCCCTCTAGAAAAAACAACCTGACATCAACACAACGTCAGGCCATATTGAAAATACAGAATCACCCTGACGTGATTGTTAAACCTGCCGACAAAGGGGGTAATATAGTCCTTATGACTATAAACCTCTATGAAACTATGTGTTTGAAGATTCTGTCTAACAGACAATGGTATCGACAAATCCCGGTGTCATGCACCTCCTCCTTTAGGGACCAATTCCTTGACATCATCAACGACGCTTACTTTAAAGGTCTAATCAACAAAGATATCTACGACTACCTGAATGTTCGGTCTCCCAGGGTGGCGACGTTCTATGCGCTTCCGAAAGTGCACAAGGACCCTGCTTCGCCCCCTGGGAGACTGATTATTTCGGGTATCGGCAGCCTCACAGAGAACGCCAGTAAGCTGGTAGATGCCACACTTATGCCTCATGTCATTGCTTTACCCTCGTACACCAAAGACACCTTAGACCTACTCAAACAAATTGAGGGCCTATCGGTCCCTCCTGACTCCCTGCTTGTGACTCTGGATGTTGAGGCTCTCTACTCCAGTATTCCTCACGAGCAGGGAGTCGAGATGGTCTACACCTTCCTCTATGAGGAGGACCATCACCACTGGAATTACAATGATTTCGTTCTGAAACTACTCAAGTTCATCCTTACTCACAACTGGTTTCAATTTATGGATTCCCACTACCTCCAGGTGAAGGGCATAGCCAGGGGCACCTGTTGTGCCCCTGGCTACGCCAATCTGTACCTGGGGGGGTGGGAACGCTATCTTTTTTCCCATAAGTGCTTCTCCGGATTCATGGATTACATTTTAGTGTGGAAACGCTATATAGATTATATTTTCATTATTTGGACAGGGACTCAAAGCATTTTACAGCAATTTTATCAGGCTTTGAACAATAACCATTTTAATTTAAAATTCACATACAATTGTGACATTAAAACTACTAATTTCTTAGATCTTGTGATCTATAAAGATGCGAACAACATACTATCAACAAACCTATTTCGCAAAATGACAGCTGGCAATACATTATTGCACGCTGCTAGTGCACATCCCCCAACACTTATTCGGAGTATACCATACGCGCAATACATCCGACTTCGTTGGAATTGTACACATTTAGCAGATTTTCAACACCAAGCGAATTTACTAAGAACACGCCTCCTGGCAAGAGGCTACAGCCAATCCCTTCTGCGGAAGGCCTTTAACAAAGCCAAACAAAAAACACAAAATGATCTACTATACACAACTAGAACTCGCTCTAATGAGTCCACTGTAAAAATGATCACTAAATTTTCAGCCCATCACTACATTAGAAAAATCATGAATACACACTGGCACCTCTTATTAGAAGATCCAATCCTGAGCAAATACATTAATACACATTCTGAATTGGTATTTAGACGTGCCCATTCACTGAGAGACAAACTTGTATCCAGTCACTACAGCCTGTCCAATCCATCTATATCCCAAATGCCAAGGGGGACTTCCCCCTGTGGCAATTGTGCTTTCTGTCCTTGGATAATGCCCGGATACCGTATTCTACTTCCCAATGGTGAGTTGTACCAACCCAAATTCTCGGCCACTTGCAGTACCCAGGGGGTGGTATATCTGATGACATGTGTATGTGGAGCCTTTTATGTAGGGAAGACGGCCAGACAGTTAAGACAGAGAATTAATGATCATATATATTACGGAAATGGCAAAATGTTGACGCCTATCAGTAGACACCTCGACTTATATCACCGTTTTGATACCTCGTCTGTCTTTTTTACTGTTCTGGCCGTCATCCCTAAAAGTCCCAGAGGGGGCGAATGGGACAAGTTTATACTACAGAAGGAGACTCTGTGGATTGAGCGCCTGAATGCTACCAAAGCACCAGGACTAAATGAATCCCAATCGTACAGAGCATTCCTCTAAATGTAATGTCCCCACCAACCCCCCCATGTGGAGTTATAAGTATACACACATTTAAACAACATCCTAATGATCAATTATCTCAGGTTATACTGTTTAACTAACCTCTAGGTCCAAGATCAACCCAATTGCTAGCAACCTTTGTTGACTGTCTTAACATCCATATAATTATTAGATATATATTTTTATGCAAAAATTGCTTCACAAGCTAAGAATACAATGTATGATTTTCTTTTTTGATAAATTTAATATGTTATGTTTTTTCTTTTTTTTTGTTCTTTTTTTCTTTTCTTTCCCCCTGTGATCTGACCCCATGGTGACATCCCCAGGTGAACTTGACTGCACAGCGCCGCACATCCGTTCCGTTTTTCTGACCGGATGTGCGGCGATTGACGGGGACACGGGGATCTTCCAGATCCCCCTGCTAGTCCCCGCCTCTGCTGCTGTGCTATTGGTCGGGCGCCGCCGCTCTGCTGCGCCTGGCCTGGCGCACGCGTGGTGGTTGAATTTCCTCTCTTGCCGCCCCTGCGTCATCTGGCTGATGCGTGCTTGCGGTGGCGTTCCCGGCGCATGCGCAGCAGCCGCCAGTCGGGCCGGGAGATGACACGCTCTTAATGAGCTGGCGTCTTCCGGTCGGGGATCGCATTTAAGCACACGCTGTGATCCCGCACAGTCAGTGGATGCTACCCCACTCAGAGGCCACATCGGACCCCGTATGCTCTCCTAAACAAACACAGGTAACCCATCAATAGCCTAAATGCCAACACATTATAGTGCTATTTTTGTACCTTAACTTACATGGCTATTTTGCTATTGTGTCTACACTAGAACTATGACCTGTGTCAACTACCATTTATCTGCAAGGCTGTCTGTGGCTCCTTAATGTTTTGAGACCGGAACTGTCTGAGGCCTCTGTTATGTCCCATATGCATACCCAACTCTGTCTGTGCAATTAATTGAATACCTACCTGATCACCAATATTGGTGCAGATGTAATTGTCTCGTTCAACTTTAGGTGGTTTAAAGTTATCTTTTGTAAGTTGTGTGAATTTGATTGATTCCATCCAACTCCACATATTTAAATTACCATCTGCTATTCCTAACTTTGCCCCCTTCCTTAATATATTATACACTAGTTCAGATTTATATCTGTAGCAATTGGGCAAAGGAGATTTCTGATGGAGACAATATGAGGGAGGGTTTATTTACCCTACCTGAAAATGATTTTTTTTTTTTTTATATGGCCCCTATATATTCCACCAATTATTTCCTTTTATACCTTTATACCTATCCCCCTACGGTTAGATCACAGTAGGTTGCTGTAGGGATTGGTTATCACCACATCTACTACTACTATATTTTTTATTTGTATGTGGCATATATGGAGGTGGCAACCTCCGATGATATATATACACTATATTAACATATTACCCATCAAACCGTTCCACATGTCTGTGCGGGTGTCGGATGCGGGGCTTGAATGGCTTCCCCAGTCACCGAGTTGTACCACTGGCATCTGGGAGACCTCATTCCCTTATGGGGGGCCTCCATGAATCACCACAGGGAGTTAAGATTCTATTATATATACTGTAAAATGTATATTTTGTCTTGACTATTGGATATACAATATATTTGTTCGCATTGTCATAAAAAAATCCTTTTTCTATGTATATCTAACAGAACTATCTCTAGCTCCTGAGGAAGCGTTTTCATAAAGCGAAACATGTTGAGCACGAGCATATAAGCACATAGAGAACATCTACAAGTGGACCACCATACCTGCAACCCAACTTACCTACGACTTCACAGTCACAACGATTTTGTACCGGGGAAGTTTTCTCTCCTCTTTATAACTGAATGTTAGACTGTATGTATTACTAGTAGGGTTATAGACATTATATGCAGGGAAGTGTCCACTTGATATGTTTGCAACTTTATTGCTATACACATTATGTACTGTTTTTAAACTAAAATGTCTAGTTTTGTAATTTTAAGCTAATAAAATGTAAAATATATATAATTTCTACTTTTTCATAGTTTAATTACTTATGTGCCCCCAAAGTCCCATCTCCTGTAGCTTTCCATTTCTATATATACAATTATAGGGACGTTGGCACATTTTTTGCTAGTACCTACAGTGTCACCCTGTTTTGAGGTACTTACCAAACTAGGAACCCCCTTTCTGCAAACCCGAACATCAAGCTCATCCCTATTTAAGATTATGCATAGAGTGTATTACACACCCGCACGTTTACATAAAAAAAAAACCACTTTATCTCAGCTTCCTGCTGGAAGCGTGCTGCACCGCACCATAAACAGGTTTTATTCATGCATTCTAGACCTGTCCCCAAATAAAAATATTTTGGAAAGAGGTCACTACAGTTATTTTCACTGTTACCACTGTCCACATCCCATTGATGTTGGAAATGTGCCTGATGGGTCTTGTCGACTCTCTGGCTAACATTCGAGTGGTCAGAACCCTCCTGGGATTATTAGTCTATTATGCACGCAAGGTCATTGTACTCCGGTGTAAATCCTCTGCTGCACCATCCGTCAATCTTTGGAAACAGTTAATAAACTCTGCCCTTCCATTGTATAAGGCCACTTACTTGTCTAGAGGTTGTGCTAAGAAATTCCACAAAATGTGGGACATATGGGTGGACTCTCCGTCTACAAATGTAGACTCTCTAGATCAGGTTCTCAAATTTTCCGACAACAAATTTTGCGTGTGTACACAAGTCCGACGCACAAAATTCCACGCATGCTCAGAATCAAGTACGAGACGGAAACGCTCGGTCTTGTAAAACTAGCGTTCGTAATGGAGATAGCACATTTGTCACGCTGCAAATTTTTAAATCTTTCAATGCAGAGCATTCTCTTCTTCTTTATAATGCTAGAATAATGAAGTTGCTTTGCTGCTGATATTCACACACAGTTCTGACAAATTAATTTTTTATTATTTCTCGTGATATCCTGATTAATCTTTGTTTTTGTTTGTTTTTTTTTTCTCAAGATCTCCAAAATAATCTTTATTTTTTTTATAGTGATCTACTTTTTTTTTTCTCAAGATCTCCAGAATTTTTTTTTTTTATAGTGATCTTCATAATAATTTTTGTCGTTTTGTGTGTCAAGTTACCACAACACCATTATTATCTTGTATTGTTTAACCTCAAAGAGGCTGGTTGGTGTTGGTGTCCCTTGTTAATTTGACATTGTATTTTTGAAATGTACCTGCCTACTCACAAACAAACTGTCCTTTTTGAAGTAAAACACATAGCCAAGTATTTATCAAAACAAAAATTAAAAATTTATTAGGGGTCCTATCAAAATAAAGAGGAAGGCAACGCTGGAGAAACAGTTGGAATTGGTGAAGCCTTTGTACCCCAGGGCAGACATCAATTATTTGACAGGCCAAATTGGTAGCCTGAGGAGTCCATTTAATAGGGAGCACAATACGGGCCATCACTCTCAAGACTTCCACAGACGTCGCTTTTATTGGTGAGTTGGCCCCTCATCCCCTTATTTAGGGCCTGAAATATTAGCTCCTCACAGATGAGGCATTGGCTCTCCTCCATTACTTGCATTTTACTGGCCATCATACTTGCAAAGGCCTCCTGGACACTAGGGGTGGTTGTAAGGACCGCAGTAGCCTGCCGAATCAAAGAAGTCGCTGACTCCTCCAGGTTCTTCGCCTTCCTGGTCCTTTTTGTTGGAAGGCGGAGGGGAGGAACCTGGGATTCGGTCAGGCTACTAAGCACGGCCACCTCCTGGCTGCCACTTTCCATGGCCACCTCCTGGCTGCCACTTTCCACGGCCTCCTCCTGGCTGAGACTTTCCTGTGTATGAAAATGGGACATAGTTTTAGTTTTTTGGTCATCAATCACACACAATTTTGAGCTCATGACTGTTGCAAATTGAATGTTACCAAATAGAAAAGACTATCTTCTGACCCCAGCATTTTTCATTCTTGTCCCAATCATTTTTGGTTACTACTGTCTATTGATATGTAAACCACTTTGTTAAATCAGGAATCAGTGATCAATAATAACATCTAATTAACATCTTTAATTTTTGGACAAGAAATATGTTGAACAATGCTATACCTGGCTCAAGCTGGGCTCCTCCACATATTCTTCCTGGATGGAAGGCCCAGGTTGTACGTCGGATGCCTCATCTGAGGTGGAAGGAAGTGTGGAAAGAAGTGTTGAGAGGGATGGCCTGGGTTCACTCTGGTCTGACAAAAGCCGCAGTCTGTCATAGTACCAGAGCCTGGGGACATAAATGTCATCTGCTGCTGATCCTGATCTCATGGAATCCTGGACCTTTTTGCGCTCCCTATTATATGTGCTCTTCAGGCCACCAATTTTGGTGTTCAAATAGTTGATGTCTGATGTGAGAATCACCGGCTTCACTAATTCCAACAGTTGATCCAGCACTGCCTTCCTCTTTAGTTTGTTGTTATAATATTGGTGTTTTACTTGCCACAGACAGGTCAGCTCTCTGTACTTATTAATAAAGTTTGGGAGGAAGTCAGGGTCAAAAATTTATCCATTTTCTCTGCAAGACACAACACAAGACAAACCCTAATGTCAAGCTAAACTCCCTTAATCTTGTCCCAATATAGGCCTCAATCTATCAGCAGTATAGGCCACTAACCACTGATGCCCCAAGTAAAAATTGACCTTCGTTTGCACGATCGGCGCTTACGCTACTCCGTCCTCCGCTCACAGATTGTACGTACAACGCACGCGTGTTATGCTTTATATACACTGCGCATGCATGAAACTCCGCCCCTGACCTTCTTTCTAGTGTATTCCCCGCCCCTTCTCTTTCAGCGCAGTGGGAGAGCACACGGCAGAAAGACAACAGGTAGCAACCCCGTATTGGGGGGTGGGACTATGTTGACATGCTTCCCATCTATTGCCCCTCTGCAGTTGGGAAAGTCCCACTGTTGGGCAAACTGGGAGGCCACAGTCTGCCATTCCTGTGGGTTTGAAGGAAACTGGAGTCAAAGAAGAAAAAAAATTAGTACTTTTGCACATAACATTGCAAGCAGATTAGACACAAACATTCTTGGCCAACATAAGTATAACATTTACTTTTACCACTTCAGCCCCGGAAGGATTTACCCCCTTCCTGACCAGAGCACTTTTTACAATTTGGCACTGCGTCGCTTTAACTGCTAATTGCGCGGTCATGCAATGCTGTACCCAAACAAAATTTGCGTCCTTTTCTTCCCATAAATAGAGCTTTCTTTTGATGGTATTTGATCACCTCTGCAGTTTTTATTTTTTGCGCTATAAACGGAAAAAGATCGAAAATTTTGAAAAAAAAATGATATTTTCTACTTTTTGTTATAAAAAAAATCCAATAAACTCAATTTTAGTCATACATTTAGGCCAAAATGTATTCAGCCACATGTCTTTGGTAAAAAAATGTCAATAAGCGTATATTTATTGGTTTGCGCAAAAGTTATAGCGTCTACAAGCTAGGGTACATTTTCTGGAGTTTACACAGCTTCTAGTTTATGACTGCCTAAAATGGCAGGGCAGTACAAAACCCTCCCAAATGACCCCATTTTGGAAAGTAGACACCCCAAGGAAATTGCTGAGAGGCATGTTGAGCCCATTGAATATTAATTTTTTTTGTCCCAAGTGATTGAATAATGACAAATAAAAAAAATTACAAAAAGTTGTCACTAAATGATATATTGCTCACACAGGCCATGGGCATATGTGGAATTGCACCCCAAAATACATTTAGCTGCTTCTCCTGAGTATGGGGATACCACATGTGTGGGACTTTTTGGGAGCCTAGCCGCGTACGGGGCCCCGAAAACCAATCACCGCCTTCAGGATTTCTAATGCCGCGTACACACGAGCGGACTTTCTATCCTACTTGGTCCGGCACACTTTCCGACGGACTTTGTCCGCCAGGTGCGCCGGACTTTAAAACGGACGGACTTGCCCACACACGCCGGGACTTTCCGGCGGGCTAAGTCCGCCCGTCTTTCCGACGGACTTTCGCCGGAGTTCCGGCGGACTTTCAGAATGAACGGACTTGCCCACACACGGACAAGTCCGTTCATTTTGAACGTGACTCAGGTGCGACGGGACTAGAAAAGGATGTCAATCTTGCCGCTTTTATCGGCGAGATTGACACCTTACTAGCCCCGTCGCAGGGCATACCAGGCCCTTAGGTCTGGTATGGATTATAAAGGGGAACCCCGCTACGCCGAAAAAACGGCGTGGGGTCCCCCTAAAATCCATACCAGACCCCGATCCGAGCACGCAGCCTGGCCGGTCAGGAAAGGGGGTGGGGACGAGCGAGCGCCCCCCCCCCCTCCTGAACCGTACCAGGCCGCATGCCCTCAACATGGGGGTGGGTGCTTTGGGGGAGGGGGGCGCCCTGCGCCCCCCCCCCCAAAGCACCTTGTCCCCATGTTGATGAGGACAAGGGCCTCTTCTCGACAACCCTGGCCGTTGGTTGTCGGGGTCTGCGGGCGGGGGCTTATCGGAATCTGGGAGCCCCCTTTAATAAGGGGGCCCCCAGATCCCGGCCCCCCACCCTATGTAAATGAGTATGGGGTACATGGTACCCCTACCCATTTACCTAGGAAAAAAGTGTAAGTAATAAAACACACTACACAGGTTTTTAAAATATTTTATTAAACAGCTCCGGGGGGGGGATCTTCCTCCGGCTTCGGGGGTCTTCTTCCGGCTTCGGGGGTCCCTCCGCTTCATCTTCTCCCGGCGTCCGGTTGGTTCTTCTCCGCTCTCTTCTCCCGGTGTTCCTGTTCTTCGGCCGGCTCCTCTGCTGTCTTCAAGTAGCTCTCTTGCCAGCAGAGGTCCGGACTTCTGGGCTTCTGGGCTTCTGGGCTTCTGGGCTTCTGGGCTTCTGGGCTTCTCTTCCCCAGATGTTGACACGACGCTCTCTCCTGCTGGACTGCTCTCCGAGGGCTGCGTTGTGACTTATATAGGTGGAGACCCCGCCCCCTTTTGATGTCACAGTCCCTGGGCATGCTGGGACTGTGACGTTTTAGGGGGCGTGGTCACTGGGTGATGTTGACCACGCCCCCTAAAACGTCACAGTCCCAGCATGCCCAGGGACTGTGACATCAAAAGGGGGCGGGGTCTCCGCCTATATAAGTCACAACGCAGCCCTCGGAGAGCAGTCCAGCCGGAGAGAGCGTCGTGTCAACATCTGGAGAAGAGAAGAGAAGAAGCCCAGAAGCCCAGAAGTCCGGACCTCTGCTGGCAAGAGAGCTACCTGAAGACAGCAGAGGAGCCGGCCGAAGAACTGGAACACCGGGAGAAGAACCAACCGGACGCCGGGAGAAGATGAAGCGGAGGGACCCCCGAAGCCGGAAGAAGACCCCCGAAGCCGGAGGAAGATCCCCCCCCCCGGAGCTGTTTAATAAAATATTTTAAAAAGTTGTGTAGTGTGTTTTATTACTTACACTTTTTTCCTAGGTAAATGGGTAGGGGTACCATGTACCCCATACTCATTTACATAGGGTGGGGGGCCGGGATCTGGGGGCCCCCTTATTAAAGGGGGCTCCCAGATTCCGATAAGCCCCCGCCCGCAGACCCCGACAACCAACGGCCAGGGTTGTCGGGAAGAGGCCCTTGTCCTCATCAACATGGGGACAAGGTGCTTTGGGGGGGGGCGCAGGGCGCCCCCCTCCCCCAAAGCACCCACCCCCATGTTGAGGGCATGCGGCCTGGTACGGTTCAGGAGGGGGGGGGGGCGCTCGCTCGTCCCCACCCCCTTTCCTGACCGGCCAGGCTGCGTGCTCGGATCGGGGTCTGGTATGGATTTTAGGGGGGACCCCACGCCGTTTTTTTCGGCGTAGGGGCTTCCCTTTATAATCCATACCAGACCTAAGGGCCTGGTATGCCCCGCGCTCGCCGCAATAGGAAAATGTGTTTTTCCTATTGCAGCGAGCGTGAGATGCAATACTCTGCCCTCGTGTTGTATCTGGTCCGTCGGACCAGCCTACACACAAGCGGGCTTTCCGTCGGACCAGCACACACACGAGCGGACTTTCCGCCCGAAACTGAGTCCGGCGGAAAGATTTAGAACTTTCTTCAAATCTAGGTCCGGCGGGCTTTTGGGAAAAAGTCCGCCGGAAAAGTCCGCCGGTGCCTACACACGGGCGGATTGTCCGGCACACTCTGGTCCGCCGGACCAAGTATGCCGGAAAGTCCGACCGTGTGTACGCGGCATAAGGGTGTAAATTTTTTATTTCACTCTTCACTGCCTATCACAGTTTCGGCAGCCATGGAATGCCCAGGTGGCACAAACCCCCCCCAAATGACCCCATTTTGGAAAGTAGACACCCCAAGCTATTTGCCGAGAGGCATGGTGAATATTTTGCAGCTCTCATTTGTTTTTGAAAATGAAGAAAGACAAGAAAAAACTTTTTTTTTTTCTTTTTTCAATTTTCAAAACTTTGTGACAAAAAGTGAGGTCTGCAAAATACTCACTATACCTCTCAGCAAATAGCTTGGGGTGTCTACTTTCCAAAATAGGGTAATTTGGGGGGGTTTTGTGCCACCTGGGCATTCCATGGCCTCCGAAACTGTGATAGGCAGTGAACAGTGAAATCAAAAATTTATGCCCTTAGAAAGCCTGAAGGCGGTGCTTGGTTTTCGGGGTCCCGTACGCGGCTAGGCTCCCAAAAAGTCTCACACATGTGGTATCCCCGTACTCAGGAGAAGCAACAGAATGTATTTTGGAGTGTAATTTCACATATTCCCATGGCATGTTTGAGCAATATATCATTTAGTGACAACTTTGTGCAAAAAAAAAAAAAAAAAAATAGTCTCTTTCCCGCAACTTGTGTCACAATATAAAATATTCCATGGACTCGACATGAATAGCTTGGGGGCCTTTGGGGGGGGGTTTGAACTGTTCTGGCATTTTATGCACAACATTTAGAAGCTTATGTCACACATCACCCACTCTTCTAACCACTTGAAGACAAAGCCCTTTCTGACACTTTTTGTTTACATGAAAAAATTATTTTTTTTTGCAAGAAAATTACTTTGAACCCCCAAACATTATATATTTTTTAAAGCAAATGCCCTACAGATTAAAATGGTGGGTGTTTCATTTTTTTTTTTCACACAGTATTTGCGCAGCGATTTTTCAAATGCATTTTTTGGGGAAAAAACACACTTTTTTTAAATTTTAATGCACTAAAACACACTATATTGCCCAAATGTTTGATAAAATAAAAAAGATGATCTTAGGCCGAGTACATGGATACCAAACATGACATGCTTTAAAATTGCGCACAAACATGCAGTGGCAACAAAATAAATACATTTTTAAAAGCCTTTACAGGTTACCACTTTAGATTTACAGAGGAGGTCTACTGCTAAAATTACTGCCCTTGATCTGACTTTTGCGGTGATACCTCACATGCATGGTGCAATTGCTGTTTACATTTGACGCCATACGGACGCTTGCGTTTGCCTTAGCGCAAAAGCAGGGGGGGACAGGGGTGCTTTTTTTTTTTTTTTTTCTTTATCATTTTTTTGCTTTTTTATTTTATTTTTAAACTGTTCCTTTCATTTTTTTTTTAATCATTTTTATTGTTATCTCAGGGAATGTAAATATCCCCTATGATAGCAATAGGTAGTGACAGGTACTCTTTTTTGAAAAAATTGGGGTCTATTAGACCCTAGATCTCTACTCTGCCCTCAAAGCATCTGACCACACCAAGATCGGTGTGATAAAATGCTTTCCCAATTTCCCAATGGCGCTGTTTACATCCGGCGAAATCTACGTCATGAAATGCTCGTAGCTTCTGGTTTCTTAGGCCATAGAGATGTTTGGAGCCACTCTGGTCTCTGATCAGCTCTATGGTCAGCTGGCTGAATCACCAGCTGCATTCTCAGGTTCCCTGTTGAGACAGGAGAGCCAGAGAAAAACACGGAAGACGGTGGGAGGGGGTCATTCCCTCCCACTGCTTGTAAAAGCAGTCTAGAGGCTAATAAGCCACTAGGATTGCTTTTACATGAAAGCCGTCCGCTGGCTGAAAAGAATGATACCAAGATGATACCTAAACCTGCAGGCATCATTCTGGTATAACCACTCAAAGTCATGAATTGCGTACCTGAAGACAAAAAAATGGTTAACAATAAAACACAGTAAACAGTAAAGTATAAAAAATTGCATACCTGAAAAGCAAACATGATAAAACATAACAATAAAACATTGCAGAATAGAATACAGTAAAAAAGAGCAGAACAATAGAGAGAGAATAGAGAGAGAGAGAGAGAACAATAAAAAAACAACTATTTTTTTTTTTTTTTTTAGACTTTTTTTTGTAACTAACTTTTATAACTGTAATCGGTTCTAGGTTCGGGTCTCTCAAAATGCGATGGCATCTTGGCAGACCCTGTGAAAGTGTGCCTAGTCTGTGCAATGCTGTACCCTACGCTAATACTCAACTAGTGTATGGTAGCGTTCAAAACATTCACCAATGCAAAGACCAGGATTGTCAGGACAGGAGGGACAATAATAGTGGGTGTCACGCCTATATCCGTGCTTGCTGCAAACACGACATCTTTTTTGGGGGGGTTCGTTGGGTAGGGGTACTCGGGAGGACATAAAGAAAATGCCTCCCATGCAGCCGACTGCATTTGGTTGGGGATGTGAATGGGGGAAGTACGGGCGCTGCAGAAGTGGTGGGTTCCCAATTAGGATTGGCGAATGCAGCAGGAAGGGCATTATAGGCACGACGGGCCTGTGTTTGTCTTCTTGGTGGCAGCGGGACACTACTTGTGCTTGCCACCTCACCAGCTTGAACTGCACTTATGGGACTCGCCACGTCACCAAGTGTTACTGCAGTGCTGGTTTGACTACGACTGGGGTGTACTAGGCCGCTGGTGCTTGCCAGTTCACCAAAACGCTACCAAAAAAACTGTTAGCGATCGCAGGGATCAGGCCTGACTCTGCGAACGCTGCAGTTATGTGTTTAGTGTTTTGTAAGTGACAGTGATCGATCGATACTGCACTTGGGTGGGCTGGGCTGGGCCAGGCGGAGGGGCAAAACGCAGGTGCTAGCAGGTATATGGGCTGATCCCGCTAACACTGCGTTTTTGGGAACCCTAAACTGCTGGGGACGCTAGCATAGATCTGATTGGATCAGATATTGATCTGTTCAGATACTATACCACTAAGGGAGGTGTACGGTGCGTGCGTGGGTGTTAGCGGTACTGGCACTAACCTGACGCTGCCTAGGGCTGGTGCTTGCCAGTTCACCAAAATGCTACCAAAAAAAATGTTAACGATCGCAGGGATCAGGCCTGACTCTGCGAACTCTGCAGTTATGCGTTTAGTGTTTTGTAAGTGACAGTGATCGATCGATACTGCACTTGGGTGGGCGGGCTGGGCCGGGCGGAGGGGCAAAACGCAGGTGCTAGCAGGTATCTGGGCTGATCCCACTAACACTGCGTTTTTGGGAACCCTAAATTGCTCGGGACGCTAGTATAGATCTGATCGGATCAGATGTTGATCCGTTCAGATACTATACCACTAAGGGAGGCGTATGCTGCGTGCGTGGGTGTTATCGCTACTGGCGCTAACCTGACGCTGTCTGGGGCGACGCATATCACAGCCGGGCGATCAGGGGGCTAAACCTTTATTCGGTAATAAACGGCGGGTGCCCTGACACTATAAAAAATAAATGAACTAACCAGCGTCACCCGTTACGGTTATACGGTGATCAGTGGTGAAAGGGTTAACTAGGGAGCAATCAAGGGGTTAAAACATTTATTAGGTAGTATATGGGGGTCCCTGACGCTATAAAACGCTGACGGCGAACCTAAATATTTACCTCCCTAACTAGCGTCACCAGTGACACTAATACAGCGATCAGAAAAATTATCGCTTAGCGACACTGGTGACGGGGGGTGATCAAGGGGTTAAAACTTTATTAGGGGGGGTTAGGGGGGTATCCTAGACCTAAAGGGGGCTACCACTAACTGCCCTACCACACTAACTGTCACAAACTGACACCAATGCAGTAATTAGAAAAAAAAAACTGCTTGGTGTCAGTGTGATGGGAGGGGGGGGTGGTGATTGGAGGGTGATCGGGGGGGATCGGGGGGGATCGGGGCTGTAATGTGTGCCTGGCATGTTCTACTGAGTGTGTGTGTGTTGTGCACTCACATTACAGTCTTCTCTCCTCGTCGCCGGAACGGAAAATACTGAGCCGAGGAGAGATGACATAATTTCCTCTGCCTCTGTGTACTATACAGAGGCAGGGAAATGATCCCATTGGCTGGGAGCAATCGGAGGCCGGGGCCACGATGGGATGGCCTCCCCCTCACCTCCGATCGCCGGGGGACAAATGCCGACTGCCTCGGGCACGGGGGGGGGGTCCAATTGGACCCCCCGTCCGCGGGAGGCAGATCACATACAGGTACGTGATTCTGCCTGCCCGTGCCATTCTGCCGAGTATTTAAAGACAAAATTATAAGGTCCACCCCCTCTGATTGCCCATTGGAAACATTTTAGGGTGGGGGGATGGTTAGATATTTTGGACAGATAACCCTCTCCATTTCATTGAGAGCTGAATGCATAAATAATGTGTGTTACTTTGGCCCGCCTCTCCTTACTTACACTATTGGCAGCCCACTGGACAGGTAAGAAGTGTCATAATCCGGGGGGCGTGGCCGAACGGAGAGCTGAGCAGACGTGCCTGGGGTGAGCTCCTCCAGGCATAGAGCACACCTGGAGATATACTCACCCACGGACCAACGCTGACCCTGCTTGAGCCTCAGACAGGCACACAGACAAGGAGGGAGCGTGGCAATTTCTCCAGATGTCTTTGAAACACATAGGTCTGGGCCCCAAAATGCTATCCCGAGTTATGTCCCTATACTCCTCTCCTTCGGCTAGAATACGGGTGAACGGCTCATTATCACCTTCATTTCCATCCATAACGGGACACGACAAGGCTGTCCTTTATCTCCCCTTCTCTATGTCCTTGTCATGGAACACCTGGCAATTGCCTCGCGCAATAACCCTAACATCTCGGGTGTATCGATAGGCCCTATTCATTCCAAACTGGCTCTCTTTGCGGATGACCTTCTAATGTTTGTCACCTCTGTGAGGGAGGGAGGGTGGGCTAGTGCGGAGTCATTTGCCCACGCGGACCGCCACCCTCCTTCACAGACGATCTGATGTGTGTTCTGCTGTTTAAATGTTTTGTTACACTGATGTGCCTCAAATAAGCTACATATGCCTGTCATGCTACTGGGCTCATGGCTCAGACTCTCCACTTCGACCTCCCACCCTCAATAGGCCGGGCACGGATAGTGCCTTTGTACGTGAATTTTCACGTGGTGTCCCGTTTTCGTGGACCCCTTAGATTTTTTAGGCTCCTTATTTAGGTGTCCCCCCTACCTAGTTCTGTCCTGGTATATTTTTGCCACCTTATAATTCCCCCCCTCCCATCCCTCTTCCTCCCTCTGTTGTCTCTAAGCTGATTCTCTTTTTCTCATTCCACTATGGCCCACACAGTATTATCTCATCCTCGTCTGAAATTTTGCTCCTACAATGTAAATGGCCTCAATATAGCATCTAAGAGAGGGTCCTCTACCAAATGCATAAACAACAGGTCAATGTGTTACTGTTACAGGAAACTCATTTCCACACGAACTCCACCCCTTCCTGCTCCAACAGGTACTTTAACAGATGGTTACACAGTACAAACCCGTCTCAGAAAACCAAAGGCGTTTCTGTTGCCTTCCACAAAACGCTTCCGATTGACCTGATAGACCAGATCTCGGACTCCCAGGGAAGGTATGTGTTCGTAAAATTCTCCTTATGGGGCACGAAATTCACTATTGCCAACCTCTACCTACCAAATACTAACCAAATATCGTCTGCTCTGCGGTACATGAGGATCTTGTCGGAATTTGCAGAGGGTAAAATAATCATAGGCGGGGATTTTAACGCCCCCCTGGATCCACTCTTAGACTCATCAACCTCTCGCTCATCCATCTTCTTTACTAAGTTAAGGGCATTTAAACGGGCTATATACGATTTACGTCTAATCGACATTTGGCGGGTTCTGTTCCCCAAAAATCGCAACTATACCCACTTCTCACAGGTCCATCACTCTTATAGTCGTATAGACTATTTTCTTGACCACAGCTGTTTGGATTGGTCACCTGAATGCGAGATAGATTCAATGGTCTGGTCTGACCACTCGCCTATATATCTGACACTAATGATTCCCTCCACACCGGTGAGAGAGTGGACGTGGAGGCTGAATGATTCCATTCTCACAAACTCTGATTGTTACCAAAAGGTCTCAGAAACCATTTCTAATTTTTTAATAGACCATGCATCGGACACTACCTCGCTACCCATACAATGGGAGGCACTTAAAGCTGTCCTGCGAGGAATCTTTATTCAGATGGGGACCCGCTTGAAAAAGGTTCGCTCAGCCGCAATAACCTCAGCAATGCAAAAGCTTCGAGACCTTGAGACCCAACATAAACGAGCTCCAACGGTGGGGACTCTTACAGAGGTCTCAACGGCTCGATCCCAACTCAAGGACTTATATGAGGCTTCGGCTCGTACCTATGGGGACAGACTTGCATTACATCAATACCGATTCCAAGATAAATGCGGTAGACCGTTAGCTCACACCCTTCACCCAAACACGTCTTCCACATTTATACCCCAGATTCGGGCCCCCTCTGGAGAAATGCTCAGTGAGCCCTCCAAGATATCACAAACATTCCGAGATTTCTACCAAACACTATACAATCTTTCGCCCGGCGTCTCTTCTAGCCCCACCCTTACACCTGACACAGATAGACAGTCTTATGTTGAGGAGACGGAGCTCCCTACACTGGACGGCGATACTGTAGAAGAACTAGAACAGGTAATTACAGCGGATGAGGTCTTGGGGGCGATAGCGACCACCCCGTCCGGTAAAAGCCCGGGGCCCGATGGCTTCACCCCTAAATTTTACAAGACATTTGCTCCCCTATTGACCCCCTTCTTGGCTAGGGTATTCAATTCCATATCGGAAGGCTTGGCATTTCCTCCACAAATGCTTGAAGCCCACATTACCATTATCCCAAAACCAGATAAGGACCCTACTTTGTGCGCGAATTATAGGCCCATATCGTTAATTGGAGTGGACTTGAAAATATATGCCAAAATTTTAGCCACTAGATTGAAGCCGCTTCTCCCCCGCCTCATACACCTGGACCAGGTGGGTTTTGTAAGTGGTCGCGAGGCAAGGGATAACACCCTGAAAACTCTGCTTCTTACCGACTATGCACGCACACATGATGTCCCTCTATGTCTTTTGACGGGACACGACAAGGCTGTCCTTTATCTCCCCTTCTCTATGTCCTTGTCATGGAACACCTGGCAATTGCCTTGCGCAATAACCCTAACATCTCGGGTGTATCGATAGGCCCTATTCATTCCAAACTGGCTCTCTTTGCGGATGACCTTCTAATGTTTGTAACCCAACCCCATTTATCTTTAACACATATTATTCAGGAATTCACGAGGTTTGGGAAGCTGAGCAATTTCAAAGTGAATCATACTAAGTCAGAAATCCTGAACATTTCTTTATCCCAGGAGGCCCTCCGCAAAGTCTCCATTAAGTTTCCCTTTAAAACAGGCTCCACTTCCATCCGTTACCTCGGAATCCAAATACCCACAGAAAGGTCCCAATTGTTCTCTCTGAACTATGCTCCCCTTCTGCTTAGAACCAAGACTGATCTATCAAACTACACGAAAAAACGCCTATCGTGGCTAGGCAGGGTGAATGCTCTAAAAATGGACGTCCTCCCTCGGTTTCTTTATTTGTTCCAGACAATTCCTATTTCAATACCCTCCTGGTTCTTTAAGAAACTCCGACAACTGTTCTCCTCCTTTATCTGGGGGGGGGCTCGTCCTCGGATACGCTATGAGACGCTATCGCTCCCCAAGATCCGTGGTGAAGCTGGAGCTCCAGATGCCTCTATATACTATAGAGCAGCAGTACTAACACGTATAGTTAACTGGTTCCATCATTCCTCCACCAAATTATGGGTACAAATAGAGAGCCATCTCAATTCAATAGATCTCCGCGCACTACCGTGGATGCCTACTGAATTCCTAAAAGGGGGATTACCCCTGAGAGACCTCACCCGACAAACTATACAAATTTGGACCCGAATGAATTCCTCCAAGACCCTATCTCCTCTGAAAGGACCCATGACTCCACTGTTTGGAACTCCGGCTTTTCCACCGGCCCTACAAGTAGAGAGTTTTGGCCCTTGGTGCAAGAAGGACCACAGACGACTTGCCCAAGTCCTGCGTTCAGATTCTTCTCTGATTCAAGACGTTCCCTCCGGCCCACCTTCCTGTACTTCGACGCACTGGCTGCAGAGGCAACAGGTGCTATCTTTTATTCAAACCTTCCCATCCTTACCTGATGTACTTACTGACACATCAGACTTGGAGAACATGCTACTCCAGATTGACCCTCCTACGCATGTGGTCTCTCAACTATACTCTCTCATACATGTGGTCTATAATCCTGACCTCCCCCCATACACACAGGCCTGGAGGGAAGATTTGGGTCACCCCATCTCACCTGTAGATTGGAAAAAGTGCTTCATTCTGACTCATAAAATATCCTTAGCCTCCAAATCGCAAGAAAAGGGATTCAAATTACTGACCCGTTGGTATAGATGCCCCTCGACAATACGCTGGATAAACCCGGCGCTCCCAGATACCTGCTGGCGTTGTTTGTCATCAAAGGGGACCTTACTCCACATTTGGTGGGAGTGCCCCCCTGTGCGGAGGTTCTGGCAAAAGATCCTCGACTTATATTGCAGACTCATGGCGATCTCGGTTACACCCTCTCCTGAGATAGCCTTGCTATCTATGCTCCCTGGCCCGCTTAAATCGGTCAAAAAAGACGTTCTGCGTCACTTTCTGGCGGCAGCTAGAACAGTTCTGCCCAGACATTGGAGGTCGACAGGCATGCCTTCTCTGGGGGATTAGGCAATTGAGATGGACCAAATTAATAGACTGGAACGGATGTTGTCGCAGGAAACTGGTAAGGAGGAACAATTTTCCAAGACCTGGACCTCATGGTCTGTCTTCCGATATTCTGCGGAATTTATTCCATGGGCTACAGAGGACTCCACCAATGCAACTGGGTGACCAGAGTGGAATGTCTTTCTCTTAATATCTGTATTTCTTAGTCCCTTGTCTCCTCTATTCTTACTCTTCTTTTTCCCTTTCTCCCCTTATATGTTACAGCGCTACACGATCACCTAAATCATACTCTCTAATCTCATCAGACCAATAATGTGACACACATTGAGCTTCCCCATTAGAGAAAATACATTTAGCACAGCAACATTAGCCCTAGCTTGCTTGCAATAGGTGGACGCCACTCGTTGAGTGGATTGTGGTGCTCACCTGCACTTTAATCAGTTTAGACGGTATAGCTACACAGGCTTAAACATCAAGCTAAATCAATAAACGCTCACAAATTGTTTAAAACATGAGATGATATGTTACCAGTATCGCAATGATGTCTATTTCTATTTTTTGTGTTTTGTATGACATAACTGTATACTGTACATTTTTCCTTTCTCAATAAAATAAGATTGAATTAAAAATATCATTAGCATGTTGATTGGGGTGGGGGGATTTGAGAATAAAAAAATAATAATCTTCAGCTTTAAGAAACAGGCAATCCCCAACACCCATAGCCAACTGAAAAGTCAGCATAAACCCTTTCTTCTTGCACCAACTTACATTTTCCCATATCCTTGTTATTACTGCCAATTGTGTTCTATGACTGTTAGTCCTCTCAGTTTTCACCCAACCGTCTAGTAATCTGATTTGCGTTAAGCAGAAACTAACCACAATGTTTGATATTTCCAGTCTTGGCAACAGATTATGTTGTCTGTATAACATATTCTACCTGTAACCCAGCTACCTTAGCTCTGGATTCGGCACTTACCTCTACCCCACTGTCACTCACCCCATCCAGCACCTACTCAGTGAGCGCCAAGCTTTTCTCTAACTTGTAAAGACTATTTAGAGATGAGATTTTCCAATTCAGAACCTGAGCTTCCAAATGAGGAACAGTAGTATTCACCCTTGAACTATTGCTCCAGGAATGTATACAATGCACAAAATGTACAGAGGGGGCCATAATCAAGCATGAAGCACATGATAAATGTCTTTCAGAGGATGTTTTCGCTAACTCAATTAAGAACAACCAATTAAAAATGTTGTAAAATTAAACCCAGGTCCATGAATCCAAGATCACATGATGATTCTTCTTTTTTCCTTTGTTTACTTCCTGAGTTTATCCTTCCGGTGTACACATCACTGCCTGTGGGATGTGCACACCTCCTAGTTGTGGAGGCAACACTTCCAGTGGCTTTTTCTCAGTCTCCAGAGGCAGGCGAGGTGAGGGAACCAGTGCCTAAGAAGATAATAAGCACGGGAAAATGCCTGGTATTGAGGGTGTGATATAGGCCCATGCTCATAGCGGGAACCGTGACTTTCATCCATCACACCGCAGGATGGCTAAGGGTGAAGTCTTTCGAATCAACACTAAGGGATAAGGTAATTGAGGCACAATGCACTATTTAACCACTTGCCCACTGGGCACTTAAACCCACTTCCTAAGCAGGCCAATTTTCAGCTTTCAGCACTCTCACATTTTGAATGACAATATCTTAGTCATGCAACATTGTACCCATATGAAATTTTTGTCTATTTTTTCTACACAAATAGATCTTTACTTTAGTAGTCTTTAATCACCACTGTTTTTTTTATTAATTGCGCTATAAATGAAAAAAGACCGAAAATTTTGTAAAAAAATGCATTTTTTCTTTGTTTTAGTTTTATAAAATTTTGCAAATTAGTATGTATATATATATAATTTTTTTTAATTTTGGCCAAAAGTTATACTGCAACATATATTTGGTAAAATAACCAAAATAAATATGTATATATATTATTTGGTCTTTATGGAAGTTATAGTGTACAAGCTATGGTGGCAATCATTGAAAATTGATCATACCTGATCACGCCTGATGTACTGAAGGCCTCTCATTTCTTGAGACACTAACAAGCCAGGAAAGTACAAATACCCCCAAAATTACCCCTTTTTTGGAAAGTAGAAATTTCAATGTATTTAGCAAGAGGTATGGTGAGTTTTTGAAGTTGTAATTTTTTCCCACAGTTCTTTGCAAAATGAAATTTTTTCTTTCACAAAATTGTCATATTACCGAGTTATTTCTCACACACTGTATAGGCATAGTAGCAACTACACCCCAAAACACATTCTGCTACTCCTCCTGAGTATGGCGACACCACATGTGTGAGATTTTTACACAGCCTGGCCACATAGAGAGGCCCAATATGCAAGTAGCACCTCCAGGTGTTCTAGGAGCATAAATTACACATATACAGTTGTGCTCATAAGTTTACATACCCTGGCAGAATTTATGATTTTTTGGCCATATTTCAGAGAATATGAATGATAACACAGCTGAAGCCATTTATTATCATTCAGCTGTGTTTACACTTTTTAAATCATAATGACAACAGAAATTAGCCAAATTACCCTGATCAAAAGTTTACATACCCCAGTTCTTAATACCATGTATTGCCCCTTTAACATCAATGACAGCTTGAATTTACAATCTTTTGTGGTATTTGTGGATGACGCTCTTTATCCTCTCAGATGGTAAAGTTGCCCATTCCTCTTCCTCAAAAAACCTCCAGTTCCTGTAAATTCTTGGGCTGTCTTGCATGAACTGCATGTTTGAGATCTCCCCAGAGTGGCTCAACGATATTGAGGTTAGGAGACTTATGAGCACAGCTGTAATTTCATGACAACCTATCACACTTTTGAAGGCCCTGGAGCACCAGGACAATGAAAACACCCACAAAATGACCAAAATTTGGGAAAGCAGACACCCAAACGTATAGTCCATGAAGCATTATGAGTCTTTTGAACATGTCATTTATTTCCACAAGTTTTTGGAAAATGTGGAAAGAAAATGAAAACGCATTTTTTTTACACAAAGGTCCATAAATTTTGGGACATCGACACAATTCTAATATTTTTGGCTCTATACACCACCTGTTAGGTGCCTGATAGTAGAGCCTGACTTGTAGGAGAAGACCTCTCATACAACGCTGGTTCAGGAGCTACTGGAGTGGGGACAGTGGTCTTGTGAGCACAGTGGGGTAGGAGTGCCTGTTGAAGTGGAAGCCTCTAATGCTGGAGTGGAGATCCCTCCAGGGATGGCTGGACTGCAGGTAAGGTGGTAGCAGAGAGCAGCAGGCTGCAGCACTGAAGATGCAGAGATCACTGGAGCTGGAGCTGAAGGTGCAACAGCACAGAAGCTAACGGCAAGCACAAGCAAGGTCAGACAGTCCGGATCAGCAGGTAAACAAGACAGGTAAAACCGGCAGGCAGAAGCAGAGTTGGTAGGCAGGCAGAGGTCGGCAACGGTATTAGTAGAAGCAGCAGCAGGGTCAGGCAGGCCGGGTCGGATTGGAGAAGGAGGGATGGTCAGACAAGCCGGGTCAAATAAGGTAAACGATCAATCAGGTGCAGGTTAACAGATTCACAGAGCTGAGACAAAACAGCAGCGCACCCCTGCAACAGGAGGACTCTTATGCGCTCCTTGGCGCCAAAACGGCGCTAACGCGAACGCACGCGCGCCCGAGCGCCGCGCTGATGCGCAATAACAGCTGGAGATTGCTGCATAGTCTGAACAGGGGCGCGCCGGCGCATAGGCGCATGCAAATGTCCCGGTCTAGTGCTGACAGATCCCTGACACCACCACAATGGATTTGAAATTAAATGAACAAGATGTGCTTTAACTGCAGACTTTCAGCTTTAATTTGAGGGTATTTAAATCCAAATCAGGTGAACGGTGAAGGAATTACAACAGTTTGTATATGTGCCTCCCACTTTTTAAGGGACCAAAATTAATGGGACAGATTAACCATCATCCATCAAACTTTCACTTTTTAATACTTGGTTGCAAATCCTTTGCAGTCAATTACAGCCTGAAGTCTGGAACGCATAGACATCACCAGACGCTAGGTTTCATCCCTGGTGATGCTCTGCCAGGCCTCTACTGCAACTGTCTTCAGTTCCTGCTTGTTGCTGGGGCATTTTCCCTTCAGTTTTGTCTTCAGCAAGTAAAATGCATGCTCAATCGGATTGGCTTGGCCATTGCATAAAATTCTTTCCCTTAAAAAACTCTTTGGTTGCTTTCGTAGTATGCTTCAGGTCATTGTCCATCTGCACTGTGAAGCGCCGTCCAATGAGTTCTGAAGCATGTTGCTGAATATGAGCAGATAATATTGCCCGAAACACTTCAGAATTCATCCTGCTGCTTTTGTCAGCAGTCACATCATCAATAAATACAAGAGAACCAGTTCCATTAGCAGCCATACACGCCCACGCCATGACACTACAACCACCATGCTTCACTGATGAGGTGGTATGCTTTGGATCATGACAATGATCTAAAACACAAGGTCAAGTCGACCTGTCATTGGCTACAGCAGAATAAAGCGAAGGTTCTGGAGTGGCCATCTCAGTCTCCTGACCTCAATATCATAGAGCCACTCTGGAGAGATCTCAAACTGCAGTTCATGCAAGACAGCCCAAGAATTTACAGGAACTGGAGGCTTTTTGCCAAGAGGAATGGGCATCTTTACCATCTGAGAAGATAAAGAGCCTCATCCACAAATACCACAAAAGACTTCAAGCTGTCATTGATGTTAAAGGGGCAATACATGGTATTAAGAACTGGGGTATGTAAACTTTTGATCAGGGTCATTTGGGTAATTTCTGTTGTTATTATGACAACCTATCACACTTTTGAAGGACCTGGAGCACCAGGACAATGAAAACACCCACAAAATGACCCAATTTTGGAAAGCAAACACCCAAACGTATACTCCATGAGGCATTATGAGTCTATTGAACATGTCATTTATTTCCACAAGTTTTTGGAAAATGTGGAAAGAAAATGAAAATGCATTTTTTTTACACAAAGTTGTCCCTGTACAGTCATATCCATAAATATTGGGACATCGACACAATTCTAATTTTTTTTGGCTCTATACACCACCACAATGGATTTGAAATGAAACGAACAAGATGTGCTTTAACTGCAGACTTTCAGCTTTAATTTGAGGGTATTTACATAGGTTTCATCCCTGTTGATGCTCTACCAGGCCTCTACTGCAACTGTCATCAGTTCCTGCTTGTTCTTGGGGCATTTTCCCTTCAGTTTTGTCTTCAGCAAGTGAAATGCATGCTCAATCAGATTCAGGTCAGGTGATTGACTTGACCATTGCATAAAATTCCACTTCTTTCCCTTAAAAAACTCTTTGGTTGCTTTCGCAGTATGCTTTGGGTCATTGTCCATCTGCACTGTGAAGCGCCGTCCAATGAGTTCTGAAGCATTTTGCTGAATATGAGCAGATAATATTGCCCGAAACACTTCAGAATTCATCCTGCTGCTTTTGTCAGCAGTCACATCATCAATAAATACAAGAGAACCAGTTCCATTGGCAGCCATACATGCCCACGCCATGACACTACCACCACCATGCTTCACTGATGAGGTGGTATGCTTTGGATCATGAGCAGTTCCTTTCCTTCTCCATACTCTTCTCTTCCCATCACTCTGGTACAAGTTGATCTTGGTCTCATCTGTCCATAGGATGTTGTTCCAGAACTGTGAAGGCTTTTTTAGATGTTGTTTGGCAAACTCTAATCTGGCCTTCCTGTTTTTGAGGCTCACCAATGGTTTACATCTTGTGGTGAACCCTCTGTATTCACTCTGGTGAAGTCTTCTCTTGATTGTTGATTTTGACACACATACACCTGCCTCCTGGAGAGTTTTCTTGATTTGGTCAACTGTTGTGAAGGGTGTTTTCTTTACCAGGGAAAGAATTCTTTGGTCATCCACCACAGTTGTTTTCCGTGGTCTTCTGGGTCTTTTGGTGTTGCTGAGCTCACTGGTGCGTTCTTTCTCTTTAAGGATGTTCCAAACAGTTGATTTGGCCACACCTAATGTTTTTGCTATCTATCTGATGGGTTTGTTTTGTTTTTTCAGCCTAATGATGGCTTGCTTCACTGATAGTGACAGCTCTTTGGATCTCATATTGAGAGTTGACAGCAACAGATTCCAAATGCAAATAGCACACTTGAAATTAACTCTGGACCTTTTATCTGCTCCTTGTAAATGGGATAATGAGGGAATAACACACACCTGGGCATGGAACAGCTAAGCAGCCAATTACATAGTTACATAGTTACATAGATACATAGTAGGTGAGGTTGAAAAAAGACACAAGTCCATCAAGTCCAACCTACGTGTGTGATTATGTGTCAGTATTACATTACATATCCCTGTATGTTGCGGTCATTCAGGTGATTATCTAATAGTTTCTTGAAGCTATCAATGCTCCCCGCTGAGACCACCGCCTGTGGAAGGGAATTCCACATCCTTGCCGCTCTTACAGTAAAGAACCCTCTATGTAGTTTAAGGTTAAACCTCTTTTCTTCTAATTGTAATGAGTGGCCACGAGTCTTATTAAACTCTCTTCTGCGAAAAAGTTTTATCCCTATTGTGGGGTCACCAGTACAGTATTTGTAAATTGAAATCATATCCCCTCTCAAGCGTCTCTTCTCCAGAGAGAATAAGTTCAGTGCTCGCAACCTTTCCTCATAACTAAGATCCTCCAGACCCTTTATTAGCTTTGTTGCCCTTCTTTGTACTCGCTCCATTTCCAGTACGTCCCTCCTGAGGACTGGTGCCCAGAACTGGACAGCATACTTCAGGTGCGGCCGGACCAGAGTCTTGTAGAGCGGGAGAATTATCGTTTTATCTCTGGAGTTGATCCCCCTTTTAATGCATGTCAATATTCTGTTTGCTTTATTAGCAGCAGCTTGGCATTGCATGCCATTGCTGAGCCTATCATCTACTAGGACCCCCAGGTCCTTTTCCATCCTAGATTCCCCCAGAGGTTCTCCCCCCAGTGTATAGATTGCATTCATATTTTTGCCACCCAAATGCATTATTTTACATTTTTCTACATTGAACCTCATTTGCCATGTAGTCGCCCACCCCATTAATTTGTCAGGTCTTTTTGCAAGATTTCCACATCCTGCGGAGAAGTTATTGCCCTGCTTAGCTTAGTATCGTCTGCAAATACAGAGATTGAACTGTTTATCCCATCCTCCAGGTCGTTTATGAACAAATTAAATAGGATTGGTCCCAGCATAGAACCCTGGGGAACCCCACTACCCACCCCTGACCATTCTGAGTACTCCCCATTTATCACCACCCTCTGAACACGCCCTTGTAGCCAGTTTTCAATCCATGTACTGACCCTATGGTCCATGCCAACGCACCTTATTTTGTACAGTAAACGTTTATGGGGAACTGTGTCAAATGCTTTTGCAAAATCCAGATACACCACGTCTACGGGCCTTCCTTTATCTAGATGGCAACTCACCTCCTCATAGAAGGTTAATAGATTGGTTTGGCAAGAACGATTCTTCATGAATCCATGCTGATTACTGCTAATGATATCATTCTTATTACTAAAATCTTGTATATAGTCCCTTATCATCCCCTCCAAGAGTTTACATACTATTGATGTTAGGCTAACTGGCCTGTAATTCCCAGGGATGTTTTTTGGGCCCTTTTTAAATATTGGCTTTTCTCCAATCAGCTGGTACCATTCCAGTCAATAGCCTGTCTGTAAAAATTAGGAACAACGGTCTGGCAATCACCTGACTGAGTTCCCTAAGTACCCTCGGATGCTAGCCATCTGGTCCCTGTGATTTATTAATGTTAAGTTTCTCAAGTCTAATTTTAATTCCATCCTCTGTTAACCATGTAGGTGCTTCCTGTGTTGTGTCATGAGGATAAACACTGCAGTTTTGGTTACTGAAGCCCCCCGATTCACTCGTGAAGACTGAGGAGAAGAATAAATTCAATACCTTTGCCATCTCCCCATCCTTTGTAACCAGATGTCCTTCCTCATTCTTTATGGGGCCAATATGGTCTGTCCTCCCTTTTTTACTGTTTACATACTTAAAGAATTTCTTGGGATTTTTTTTGCTCTCCTCCGCTATGTGTCTTTCATGTTCTATCTTAGCCGTCCTAATTGCACCCTTACATTTCTTATTGCATTCTTTATAAATTCTGAATGCTGAGGATGATCCCTCAACCTTGTATTTTTTGAAGGCCTTCTCCTTTGCTTTTATATGCATTTTTACATTGGAGTTAAGCCATCCAGGATGTTTGTTCGCTCTTTTAAATTTATTACCCAATGGGATACATTGGCTAATGCCCTTATTTAATATGCTCTTAAAGCAAACCCATCTCTCCACCGTATTCTTTGTTCCTAAAATTTTATCCCAATTTATGCCTTTTAGCAAGGTTTGTAGTTTAGGGAAGTTGGCTCTTTTGAAATTCAGTGTCTTTGTGTTCCCTTCATGTTTCCTATTTGTGTGATTTATACTGAAACTAATTGACCTGTGATCGCTGTTACCTAAATTGCCCCGTATTTCCACATCTGTGATCAGGTCTGTATTGTTGGTAATCAGTAGATCTAGTAATGTTTTATTTCTAGTTGGTGCGTCTACCATCTGACCCATAAAATTGTCCTGCAAGACATTAAGGAACTGGCGAGCCTTAAATGAATGCGCGGTTCCCTCCGCACAGTCTATGTCTGGATAATTAAAATCCCCCATTATGATAACACTTCCCATCCTTGCTGCTAATCCAATTTGTGATAGGAGATCCGTCTCCACTTCCTCCCTCAGGTTAGGGGGCCTATAGCATACTCCCAGTATTATTTTCCCCTTAGCTTCATCCCTTTGGAGCTCTACCCATAAAGATTCCACCTCCTCCCTAGCCCCCTCAGTGATGTCATCTCTCACATTCACTTGTACCTTATTCTTGATATATAGGCATACGCCTCCCCCTTTTTTACCCTCTCTATCCTTGCGGTATAGGGTATACCCTTGAATGTTTGCCAGCCAATCATGAGAGCTGTTGAACCAGGTCTCTGAAATTCCCACAAAATCCAAATCCTCCTTGTACAACAGTATCTCTAGTTCACCCATCTTGTCCGCCATGCTCCTGGCATTAGTGAACATGCCACATAGTTTAGACCGGTCGCATATTGTCCTCGTATTGGGTGTTTCAAGATTGCAACTAGGACTTGCTACTATACTCACCTTGTGTTTTTGTGCTTTGGTTAACCTACCACTAATGCCCCCAATACTACCCTCTGGAATATCTTCCGCGCTGGCTATCACTGTCTCTGGACCCTCCCCCCCATCGCCTAGTTTAAAAACCCCTCTAACTTTTTGGCCATCTTCATTCCCAGCAGATCTGCACCCTCCTCATTTAGGTGCAGTCCGTCTCTTCTATAGTACCGGTTACCGACTGAGAAGTCGGCCCAGTCCTCCAGGAACCCAAACCACTCCTTACTACACCAGCTCTTCAGCCACTTGTTTACTTCCCTAATCTCCCTCTGCCTTTCTGGTGTGGCTCGATGTACCGGTAGTATTCCTGAGAACACTACCTTGGAGGTCCTTTTCCTCAATTTAGCTCCTAAGTCCCTAAAATCGTTCTTTAGGACACTCCATCTGCCTCTGACTTTGTCATTGGTGCCAATGTGCACCATGACAGCCGGGTCTTCCCCAGCCCCTCCCAGTAATCTGTCCACAAGATCCGTGATGTGCCGAACCCGAGCGCCCGGTAGACAACATACTGTTCGGCGCTTCAGGTCTTGGTTACAGATTGCCCTCTCTGTCCTTCTAAGAATTGAGTCCCCTACCACCAGAATCTGTCTTTCCTTTCCCTTTACTGCCCCCCCACTCTCACTGGAGGAGTTCTTCCCCTGGCAGCTAGGAGAGTCCCTCATCTCCAGCAGTGCTGGTCCCTGACTGGTTTCACCAATGTCACTCAATGGAGCGTACTTATTGGGATGCTCCAGTCCTGGATCGGCCTCTCTGGCACTTCCCCCTCTACCCCTCCTGACTGTCACCCATCTACTCTTTGCTAGTGCCTGCACCTCTTTGTCTCCACCCGCCTCTGTGCTGGCCCCTGCCGGCACCTGCCGTGTACGTTCCTGGCTCACCTTTAGTACGGAGTGACTTCTCAGTGCTGACAGTTGCTTCCCCAGATTCAGAACCTGGGCTTCCAGGGAAACAATGTGCTTACATTTTGCACAGCAGTATTCGCCCTCGATCGGATGATCAAGGAACGCATACATGCGGCAAGATGTACAAAGAGTCGCCTCTCCACACCCGCCGGGCATCGTACCTATTAAATTTAGTGAGGATTTGGGGATTTTACCCTGTCCAAATTACCTAACAGCTAGCTTCCTGGCACTAATACTCAAGATAATACACAGGTACACGACAATACAATACACAGGTACACAACAAGACAATACACAGGTACTCACAGACCTACGTGCACTCGCAATACACAAGTACTAACGATCCACACACACTACTCAGACAACACTCAGATACTCACACTACACAGGTACTATGACCCCTGTTATAACCTCCTGTTTTAAACTCTGGTTTTTAACTCCCACTTATTCCAGCTCCACTTACACCAAGCTCCAGAGCTTCAGACTGAGCACGCTCAGACTGAGTCCTACAACCAGCTAAATAGGCACCTGTGAGCAATTACACACCCCTTAATTGATAGACTGATGAAACCAGAGGAAAAAAAAAAAAGCTATTTAAAAAGTGACAGCAAAAGGCAAATTAAAAACTAAAAGGAAAAGCCTGAAAAATGCAACCCAGCAAACAAACAGCAAACAAACAGCAAACAAACAGCAAACAGCAAACAAACAGCAAACAGCAAACAAACAGCAAACAAACAACAAACAGCAAACAGCAAACAAACAGCAAGACTTGTACACTCTAACTCTGGTTTTTAACTCCCACTTATTCCATGTCCTATTACTTTTGGTCCCTTAAAAAGTGGGAGGCACATATACAAACTGTTGTAATTCCTACACCGTTCACCTGATTTGGATGTAAATAACCTCAAACTAAAGCTGGAAGTCTGCAGTTAAAGCACATCTTGTTCGTTTCATTTCAAATCCATTGTGGTGGTGTATAGAGCCAAAAAGATTAGAATTGTGTCGATGTCCCAATATTTATGGACCGACTGTATGTGCATTACAGAGACCTGGCACCAACCAAATACCTTTTCCTCTTTAAATGAGATAGGGATATAGCTACCTCCAAAAAGCTTGCAGCAGAGGGCGTGATGGGGGCCTATTAGTTATCGATCTGGAGCTGTCTCTACAACCATTAACTGAATTGTCTTCATTTGAATGCCTTGCATTTAAATGTAAGTCCCCTTCCCCTATGTTGTTCCTCCTCATTTATCGACCTCCAAAACCAAACCCATTATTTATCACTGAGATGTCAAACCTTCTCACAACTTTCTGCACATCCTCTGCTGATGTTATAAATTTGGGTGATATGAACATCCACGTTGACACTCCCTCTTGCCGTTTTGCAGCTGAATTTCTTCAACTATTGGATTGTTTTAATTTAAAACAATTTGTTGATGTGCCCACACATACCAGGGGTCATACCTTGGATCTGGTCATTACAAATTCTGCTCCTCTTACCAACCTGCAGGTGTATGACCTAGGTGTGTCTGATCACAAGTCCATTTCCATGGATTTGCCAACCCCATCTAGCCTCTACAAGCGTAAGCAGAATATCTGTTTCAGAAACCTAAAAAACATAAACCCAGAACTCTTGGCAGCAGATTTTCATCATCTTTCCACACATTTTTCTTTAGCCGACGAAGCAGTGGATTATGACAACAATCAACTTAGCAGCCTTTTGGACATGTATTAAAACAAGAACAGTCACCTTCACCCACTCAGCTCCCTGGTTCACAGTTGAGCTTTGTAAGATGAAGGCAGCAGGGCGGGTCCTTGAGTGGCACTTCAAAGCATCTGGTCTTACTGTCCATAAACAAATTTACCGGGAGCAACAACTAAAATATGCACAGTCCCTCAAAGAGGCAAGGTCACAGTTTTATTCCAATGTCATCAGAAACAGTCCAGGAAATTCTAAGCAGCTTTTTTCTACTCTACACCACCTTCTTAAACCAAAATCCCCTCCACTTACTGCAATTACAGAAGAGCAGTGCAAAAAATGTATGGATTTTTTTTCACATCAAAAATCGCACATATTCGCTCTGCCCTTTTTGGTCCTCCCACCCAAATTGTTCCCCCAACATATATCGTCTCCCAACCCCTAAACTGCTTTCCTGAGGTGTCATCAGAAGAGGTGCAGAATATTGTCAGGAAGATGAAACCTTCCACTTGTCCCCTGGACCCTTTCCCAACCTCTCTGATAAAAACTAATATCACTGTCCCGAGTCCCCTGATCACCACTGTTATAAATCATTACCTTCAAACTGGTCACGTTCCCCCTGTTTTAAAAAATACCATTATTAGACCATTGCTTAAAAAACCCACTCTTGATCCGGAAGTTCTATCCAAATATAGGTCTATCTCCAGTCTCGCTTTCATATCAAAAGTACTTGAGAAAGCAGTTGCTACTTACTTTCAGGACCATCTTAAACATAATAACCTTTTTGAAAAATTTCAGTCAGATTTCCGCTTTGCTCACAGTACATAGACTGCCCTCATCAGTGTTACAAACGACCTCTCATATTATCCGATGCTGGCTTTCCCTCCCTCCTCATCCTCCTGGACCTTTCTGCTGCATTCGATACTGTTGACCATGGTATTCTTTTAAACCGGCTCCATCTTACCACTGGTTTAAATAATACAGCTCTCAGTTGGTTCAAATCATACCTCACAAACCAGACAGAATACATCTCTCTGGGCCATTTCAAATCAAATTTACATACAGTTACTTGCGGTGTCCCCCAGGGGTCAGTTCTTGGCCCCATCCTTTTTATCCTCTATCTTGCCCCCCTTGGTTAAATTATCAGCCGCCACAAAATTTTGTTCCACTGCTATGCTGATGACAAACAGCTATATGTAAATGCAACAGCTGAAACTCCATCTTTACAGTAATCCCTATCAGTACTCACTACCTGTCTGGAGGAGATAAAGGTATGGATGGAGCACAAATTTCTTCAACTAAACAGTTCTAAAACTGAAGTCATCCTGATTGGCACTCATCACCAGACCAAATCATCATCTATAATCAGCATCACCTTTTCCGGTTCTAACATCCCTTTTTCATCAATAGTCACAAATCTTGGTGTAAAAATGGACACCAAACTCACTTTTGAGGCCCATATAAATCACCTATGCAAGACCTCTTTCTATCACCTCCGTAATATCTCTCCACTCCGTTCCATTCTTTCCCTCTCAGATGCTGAAAAGCTGGTTCATGCTTTTGTCTCCTCCAGACTGGACTACTGTAACGCACTTCTCAATGGGATTCCTAGAAAGAGTCTGCAGAGGCTTCAGTACATCCAACACTCTGCAGCATGGATGCAGAGTGCGGAAACATGAGTACATTGCCCCCATTATCCACTCACTCTACTGGCTTCCTGTCTCCGCCAGGATTGAGTGCAAGGTTTCTCTCCTCACACACCAATGTATGCATGGATATGCCCCTCCCTACCTTAAAGAACTTCTCAAACCATTAAACACAACACGTCCCCTCTGCTCCACTCACTCAAACCTTCTTCATATACCCAGAACTAGACTCAGGACAATGGGAGACAGGGCTTTTTGTGCACCTGCCCCGCGCCTGAGGAATGAGCTACCTGATACCTTGAGGGCTCCTCATTCTACTGACTGTTTTAAAAAAGGCCTTAAGACATTTCTTTTTAGCAAAGCCTTTTGTCCACTTTAGATGTTTGTTTCATTGTATAAATTGTTCAATTTCCTTTTTTGTTTTAACCTGTAGCACTTTGAGATCTTTTGATGAAAAGCGCACTATAAATAAAATGTATTATTATTATTATTATTATTATTACATGCAGTGCCCTCGCAAAGTGCATGGTGGGGCTCACTCCACTTGTTAGGATCGAGTTGGCCTGCTGATGGTACTGTGATGCTCTGGGCTTTTCCAGTGTCCACCAGCAGGTATCTCCTAGAGGCCAGCAGGCTCCATTAATCAGTTCCAAACGGTCTCAGTTGCTAGCAGGACATACTGTATAATGCTTCTCCCACTAGCACACAGTGCCTCAGTGTTTTGAGTGCCATCCTTGCTGCCAGATTCTTATGCTGTGTATCCTGCTCCTGATCTAGTCTTGCATACTGTACCCTGCTGCTTACTCCTGCTCCTTGTTCCTTTACCCATATTTGGTATTACCAGTTACCTGTGTCCCTCATTTTGTATATACAGTATTTTGTATATAGTTAGTTGTTAGGTCTCTTGTTAGGTTAATTGGGTATCTTGTCACTGGGGTTTGTTCATGTTTACTGTTTGCTGGTGTGTGATTGTCTTTTGTTTCACTGTAAATAAATCTCACTTTAAAGATATATACATATGGGCTGGTCCCAGTTTCTTTGTGTAGCTACATACTGTATATCTGGTCTTCCCAGCTGTTGATTCCTGACACAGCTACTGGGGAGTAGTAGTGGAAAACACTGGACTAGGGATGAGCCCAATGTTTGGGTTGAAAGTAAGTTCGACTCGAATATCGGGTGTTCGCCCATGCACCGAACAGCGAACAATATGCAGTGTTCGCGGAAAATTGGAAAGCCGTGAAACAGCATTAAAGTCTATAGGACACTAACATGAAAAAACAAAAATGCTCATTTTAAGGGATTATATGCAAGTTATTGCCCTAAAAAGTGTTTGGGGACCTGGGCCCCGCCCCAGGGGACATGTATGTGATTTTAATAATGCTTAAAGTGAAACAATACAAATGAAATATTCCGGTAAATATCATGCCTGGGGGGTCTCCTTAGTGTGCTTGTAAAGTAGCGCATCTTTCTCGTGTTTATAACAGTACCACAGCAAAAGTACATTTCTAAAGCAAAAATGTAATTTAAAATTGCCATGTTGAGGGCATGTGGCCTGGTACGGTTCAGGATGGGGGGGCGCTCTCTTGTGCCTGGTTGCATGCTCGGATAAGGGTGTGGTATGGATTTTGAGGGGGACTCCTATGCCATTTTTTTATAAATCTTGGGACAGAGTTCCCCTTAATATCCATACCAGACCTGAAGGGCCTGGTAAGCATTTTGGGAGACCCCCACGCAATTTTATTTTAATTTGGGTGCAGGGTTCCCCTTAATATCCATACCAGACCCAAAGGGGCTGGTAATGGACTGGGTGGGGGGAACCCATGCCGTTTTTTTCAATGATTTTTATCTATATTGCCGGGATCCGATAATACATTATAGTCGCGAGCAGTTTTAAATTACTTTTTTTGCTGTGGTACTGTTATATAAGCACAAGAAAAATACACTACTTTACAGGCATACGAAGGACACCCCCCGGGCACCATATTTAAAATATTAAATATTGAATATTTAATTTTTTATTGTTTCACTTTAGCATTATTAAAATCACTGCTCCTGAAAAAACTGCATTTTTTAAAACTTTTTTTGTATTGATACATGTCCCCTGGGGCAGGACGCGGGTCCCCAAACACTTTTTATGGCAATAACTTGCATATAAGCCTTTAAAATTAGCACTTTTGATTTTTCATGTTCGTGTCCCATAGACTTTAACGGTGTTCGAATGTTTGTACTAATTTTTTGCCTGGGGGTGTGCTCATTCCTACACTGGACAGGTGGATGTGGACATTGGCTCAGCGTGTCCCTCCAAAATGCAAGTTATGTAAAGGTATACAGTTGTGCTCATGAGTTTATATACCCTGGCAGAATTTATGATTAATTCACCATTTTTCAGAGAATATGAATGATAACACAAAAACATTTCTTTCACTCATGGTTAGTGTTTGGCTGAAGCCATTTATTATCAATCAACTGTGTTTACTCTTTTTAAATCATAATCACAACAGAAACTACCCAAATGACCCTGATTAAAAGTTTACATAACCTGGTTATTTTGGCCTGATAGCATGCACACAAGTTGACACAAAGGGGATTGAATGACTATTAAAGGTAACCATCCTCACCTGTGATCCGTTTGCTTGTAATTAGTGTGTGTGTGTAAAAGGTCAATGAGTTTCTGGACTCCTGACAGACCCTTGCATATTTCATCCAATGCTGCACTGACATTTCTGGATTCTGAGTCATGGGGAAAGTAAAAGAATTGTCAAGGGATCTGTGGGAAAAGGTAGTTGAACTGTATAAAACAGGAAAGGAATATAAAAATATATCTAAGGAATTGAGAATGCCAATCGGCAGTGTTCAAACTCTAATCAAGAAGTGGAAAATAAGAGGTTCTGTTGAAACCAAACCACGGTCACGTAGACCAACTAAAATTTCAGCCACAACTGCCAGGAAAATTGTTCGGGATGCAAAGAAAAACCCACAAATAACTTCAGGTGAAATACAGGATTTTCTGAAAACATGTGGTGTGGCTGTTTAAAGATGCACAAAAAGGAGGTATTTGAAGAAAGATGGGCTGCATGGTCGAGTCGCCAGAAGAAAGCCATTACTACGCAAATGCCACAAAGTATCCTGCTTACAATATGCCAAACAGCACAGAGACAAGCCTCAAACCTTCTGGTGGAAAGTCATTTGGAGTGATGAGACCAAAATTGAGCTTTTTGGCCACAACCATAAACGCTACATTTGGAGAGGAGTCAACAAGGCCTATGATGAAAGGTACACCATTCCTACTGTGAAACACGGAGGTGGATTGCTGATGTTTTGGGGATGTGTGAGCAACAAAGGCACAGGAAATTTGTTCAAAATTGATGGCAAGATGAATGCAGTATGTTATCAAAAAATCCTGGAGGAACATTTGCATTCATCAGCCAGGAAGCTGCGCATGGGATGTACTTGGACATTCCAACATGACAATGATCCAAAACACAAGGCCAAGTCGACCTGTCATTGGCTACAGCAGAATAAAGTGAAGGTTCTGGAGTAGCCATCTCAGTCTCCTGACCTCAATATCGTTGAGCCACTCTGGGGAGATCTCAAACATGCAGTTCATGCAAGATAGCCCAAGAATTTACAGGAACTGGAGGCTTTTTGCCAAGAGGAATGGGCAACTTTACCATCTGAGAGGATAAAGAGCCTCATCCACAAATACCACAAAAGACTGTCAATTCAAGCTGTCATTGATGTTAAAGGGGCATGACATGACAATGATCCAAAACACAAGGCCAAGTCGACCTGTCATTGGCTACAGCAGAGTTAAATGGTTTGTGAACCCATTTGTAAAAGTTTATGCCAGCCTCTCTATTAGAGGCTGGCATAGCACACTGTGTTAAGCATTATTTAAAACAAATCCTGTAAATACTGTATTTTAGCTGTCTTCAGGCCGGTCACATGACTCGCGGCGGCTTTCCATCTCTGACGGATGGCTTCTGTGGGAGGGGCCGTGATCTCCCTCTAACGTCAGCCAGGGAGATCACATGACCGCTCCTCTCCTCCGCAGAATAACCATCTCATAGCTGTAAAGCGGCCGCGAGTCACGTGACCGGCCTGAAGACAGCTAAAAATCTGTATTTACAACACTCATTTTAAAAAATGCTTAACACGGTGTGATATGCCAGCCTCTAATAGGGGGGCTGGCAGTGACAATTTTAGGTTTATTTTTTTTTTTAATAATAGTGGAGGGGGGTCGGGGCTGAGCGGAGACAGACAGAGAGGGTGCTGACAGGGAGGAAGGAGGGGGTGAGGGGGGAGAGAGGAGGGCAGAGGGGACAACAGCCTATTACTGAGGGAGGCACTTTGACCCAGTGATCAGGGCGGAGCTGCCCTGGTTATTGTGGTCTGTTTAGAGAGGCCATAAAGGAAGTGGTAGGTTTAGAGGTTTTTTTAACAGTTTAGAGGGGGCAGATTATATAGCACAAGTGCTGTGCTATGTAATCTGCTTTAAGGGACAAGGATATGATTTTTTTTTTTGGGTTAACAAACGCTTTAAGTGAAGGTTCTGCAGTGGCCATGTCAGTCTTCTGTCCTCAATATCATTGAGCCACTCTGGGGAGATCTCAAACGTGCAGTTCATGCAAGACAGCCCAAGAATTTACAGGAACTGGAGGCTTTTTGCCAACAGGAATGGGCAGCTTTACCATCTCAGAAGATAAAGAGCCTCATTCACAAATACCACAATAGACTTCAAGCTGTCATTGATATTAAAGGGGGCAATACATGGTATTGAGAACTGTGGTATGTAAACTTTTGATCAGGGTCATTTGGGTAGTTTCTGTTGCCAGTGTGATTTAAAAAGAGTAAACACAGTTGATTGATAATAAATGGCTTCAGCCAAACACTAACCATGAGTGAAAGAAACGTTTTTGTGTTATCATTCATATTCTCAGAAAAATGGGCAAGAAATCATAAATTCTGCCAAGGTATGTAAAACTTATGAGCACAGTACATTGTCACAGGAACTGTGAGTTGACTGGAAAACAGTTGCGGTGCCAGTGTACATGGTGTACATTCACCTCTAACAGTAGTGTTCCACCTTAAGGTTGAGTATTCCCCCGCATCAGCCTTAGCCTTGCCCCCATGTGTATAGTAGAGTGACCCTGTACCCAAGTGCCCAACGTAGCCCAGAAGAACCCACGTGGGGTAGGCCTTCCATGTGACCCAGTACTTAGCGCCCAACCAGTTAATAGTAAAGTATGGAGGACCAACTACACACTACTTCCCCCTCCCCTTACAATCTCATGGCTGCAGTTGGTGTCATTTTTTACAGTTAGCGATCGTCTGTTCAGTAAAAGTGATCTATAGCTACCAGATCACGTTTACTGAGATGAGAAGGGCTGACCTTCCCCACTTCTTGCTCACCTCTGGGGAGCACTGGACCATGGTAAATAGCCGTGATAGCTAAATACAGAGCAGTTGGTGGATCATCCCTTCCCCGATATTCTCTGTGAATAATGAACCTGGGAAGGACAATGATTTGATCACTTCCGATTTTAAAGATGTCATTCCATGGCTGGTAGCTAGAGAAGCAGCGATTCAAGCATGATCTGTGCTTGATTAACTGCAATGGAGGGCAGGGAAAATATTGGAGGTCTAATAGACCCCTGATATCTCCTTAAAGAGTACCTGTGACCTAACCAAAGCTCATTAGCCCCTTATTATAACAATAAAATGAAATGAAAAAAAAATTTAAAAATGTAATAAAACAAGGTCCAGCATGTATTTATAAACAGTGATTGCACCATATATGTGAGGTACGCCATGAATGTCAGAGTGAGATCAATAATTCTATGAACATTATACTTTATTAACTCTATATTGATAACCTTTGAAGGCCTTTATAGCTTCCCCTATGAAAAATGTTATGTACCATAGTTTGTTGCTGTCAGGTCACCTAGAGGCTAGGTGACAGATACACTCTGTAGGAGTCAGAAGTGCACCGCTAGGTAGTGGACCCTAGGACTGAGTGCTGCGGATTGAACCCTGGGAGGTTCAGGAAGCAGGTCTACTGGATCACTGACACAGATCCCACTGGGAGCTAGAGCATAGATTCCCCAGGGCGCAGAGTCTAAGAGCCAGCAGGTATTCACCAGAGCCTCTAGTGGTGAGGATGGACTGCGCTGCAGTCTGGCTCCAGGTCGCGGCCCCCAGGGTCTTACAGCTCATGCTCAAAGTAGACTACAGGAGTAGAGGAAGGAGGCAACAGGCTGCAACAACAAGGAAAGTAAGGGACAAGCCAAGGTCGGGGCCACAAGCAGACAAGGACAACAGAGTTCACGCCAAGGTTCAGGGTCACAGGCAAACAGGGATGGTCGGGGACACACCAAAGGTCAGGGTCACGAGCAGACAGGAATAGTTAAGAACAGGCCAAAGTCGGTAACTAGAATCAGATGTAGGAAACACAGCAAGTACACACGAAAGCTAACACACAATGGTTGATCAGCACTGCTGGCTTGTAGTGCACAGGTTAATATAGGGTTCACTGATAGGAGCTGTGGTGGATCCATGCTAGAGGAGAGTTTACAAAAGCAGTCAGGTGAGCATCAGCTGGTCTCTAGAGATGAAAACATGGAGACAGGTAAGCTGACAGACAACTCTATTGCATAACCATTACAGTTGCCATTTTACGGGTGCATGCAATTTTCAGGCTTACCGTATTTGGTATCTACTCTGCTCAACATCATCTTTTTATATTTAAAAAAAAAATGGGTATTATGTTGGGTTTGTGTGCACTAAAATGTATTTGAGTGCATTTTCCTAATAACTGTTTTGATAAACGGCTGTGCAAATATTGTATGATATACAAAACATTGCAACAGACAGCATTATAGGGATTCTGGTTTCAGAAAATATACCATGTTTGTGGGTTTTAAGTAAGTAATGTTCTAGAAAAAAATGCTGATTTTAACATGAGTATGAAAAATTCAAAAATTGCTTTGGGCAGCAAGTAGTTAACAATGTCCAAACCTTGTTTCAAGCTGTGCACCTACCATATAACACAGTTCACATAGCTAAATTGCAAACCTTTTAACAAAGTAATTGAGTACATTTTTACTGTATTTGGAATCAAACCACTAATAACAGAATATGTTGCTGCTACAACCTTTTCCACTCAGAAACTGTTGCATATCCTTTGTTGATCACTTAACCTTCTAATAGACATGTAAAACATGTAGTCTAGTTAGTACACATTGCTCTACAATGTAGAAAACACTGACGTAGCATTACTATGTTTTTTTTTCATTAACTCAGGTCGAAAAAAAAAAAAAAACTACCCGAGAGAGAGGTTAGCAAATATTATATATTTACTTAGTTGGAAAGGATGTGTGGTTTGTGTATCTTTAATACAGTAGCTAGTAAGGATTTGCCTTGTTGGCATTGTGTCATGTGACACGTTGAAGAGCGCCTACATTTTGTTCGAGATGTACTTATTTATACAGGTAAGACTTAATGTTATAATTTTATCTTTAAACTCTTATTAGCATTATATATTTCATGATAGATGGGTGTTAATGTAACTATTACCAAATCATTAAAGAAATCAGGATCATTACATGCAATTGTGACATACTTTTAAATATATATATATATAATGGTTACAGATAGGCTGATTATTTGGCCAGTCCAACACATAACTATTGAGAACCAGTCACGGATTAGTACTTGTAATATTCAGAATTACTTCCCCTATATTAAAACATTATAAAACACAGCTTTAATAAACACAGATTGATCTGAGAGTGACAATTAATGCTTTAAAATGTGGCTAAACAATGCTTACAGATATTAGAGGTTGGAAGTGCAGATACAACCAAACCACTCTTTTTTTTACAAAAGATCATTCCAAAAAAAAAATGCATGTATTATGGATTTGCTAAATGTGTTTTTTTAGACTTAAGCCTCATACACACGCTTAGATTTTTGGACGACCGAATGTCAGTTTTTTTGTGGCATGCTAGTCTCATGTCAAAAGTGAAGAGGTTACTCACAATACAAAAATTTTTGTACGACAGAATACAACGTCAGAAGTGACGTAATGTGTTGAATAGTTTTACATGTATTCTTTCGTTTTTGAGCATGCGTAGTCTTGCTGTTACGATTTTTTTAGTACGAAAACCATTTGATCTGAAAATAGTCTGACAAAAAAAAAATCGCCCGGGCGAAAGCACCGTACTAACGATCTGAAAATCGGCAGACAGCTCGTCGTACAAATTTTTCCATCCGATTTTTATATTGTGTGTATGGGCCTTTACAGAGGAGGGAGGGAAACCATTTTTCAGACACCCCTGGCCCTTCTTTTTAAAAAAAAAGTCAACTGGAGGATGTCTTGAGGAGTGTGTAAAAAGATTTGAAGGGACAGAGTAAAGATTACGGGTTAACATTTTCTTAAAGATGACAACTGAGGAGTCCTCTGTTTGTTCGCCATTGCTCAAGCTTTGTTTTGCTACGGGTAGCACTGCCTGTCAATTATTGTTTTACGTGTCTGATCATTGATCTGCATGGGCCATTAATGGCCACTATACAGCAGCACAAAGGCTATTTTCTTTTAACTATGGCTGACCTCACTGCTAAGGATGAGCTTGGGTCGAGTTCAACATGAACCCCAGCTGTTCGCAGTTCCAGAAAATAGTAAACTACCGTGATTGTTTGCTCACATTGTTGACATGTTATGTACCAGCCCCCACTCTATAAAAGTAAGTTTTCCCTGCAGCTTTGGTCAGTGTGTGTTGGAGTTGTTTTTTGATAGGGATTACAAATGGCAGGGAAAGTTAAAGTGTTAGTAAACCCAGGACCCTGCATTCAATATATCTGGTATCCCACAGTACGTAGAACATGGAAATGCAATTATTTTAGTAAATATAAACTGCTAAATACCTTTTCTCATCAGCAGCATATAGCAGTCTTGTGACTTCTATCAGTGCTGCTTAAAACTTGTAGGAGATGTTTTCATTCTACTGTGACTGTCCTATGAGGCTGCAGGACCTCTGATCCTCAGTCTGGGCAGTGCTAATTTGCTCTGTGCTGATCACATGCACCCTCTCATGAAAAAAAAAACTCTCTAGCAATACACACCAAACTGATCATGTGCAGAGTGAGAGTGACTCCAAAGGCTTTGTCTTATCAGGAGATGGATTGGGGACAGTGGAAGAAGGGGAGGATAAAGAAAACAGGATAAAAAAGCAGTTTTACACAATGCGGAGTATTAACACCTTAGGTTCCACAGCGAGTATTACAAGAATGCTTTACTGCATACACAAATGGAAGAATAGTGTATATCGCGCTAACACCCAAAAGTCTATCGGATAGCAGCCAGCACAACACTAGAACAAGTGTAAACCAAACTAAATATAAAGATAAGATAAAATTATGTACAGTGCTTAAAAATTTGTACTACTACAAACTCATCTGTATAGAAGCCAATGTATACATAGTGTGAAAAATAACCACAAGAATAAAAAAGGAATAACAAAACAGTAAAAAGTGGTGTGAAAATCACACAACTCAAGTAATCTATAAGTCCATATGCTATCATATAGAAGTTGATAAAACGTAAATGGAATAGTCTATCAGTAGATAGTGAGGAAAAATAAACTCTATAGCAGGAAAAGGTATTCCACATGCCGTCAGTGTTGAATGGAAAAACAACAATGGAACCACCACCGGTTGCGTGAAGGCTTACCGGAGTATAGGGACTCAACTGGGCATATGCTCAATGAGTCAACAAGGCTTGTGGTGTAAGATGCCAAGGGAACCGCGCATTTATTTAAGGCTCGCCAGTTCCTTAATGTCTTGCAGGACAATTTTATGGGTCAGATGGTAAACGCACCAACTAGAAATAAAACATAACTGGATCTACTGATTACCAACAATACAGACCTGATCACAGATGTGGAAATATGGGGCAATTTAGGTAACAGTGATCACAGGACAATTGGTTTCAGTATAAATCACACAAATAGGAAACATGAAGGGAACACAAAGACACTGAATTTCAAAAGAGCCAACTTCCCTAAACTACAAACCTTGCTAAAAGGCATAAATTGGGATAAAATATTAGGAACAAAGAATACGGAGGAGAGATGGGTTTGCTTTAAGAGCATATTAAATAAGGGCATTAGCCAATGTATCCCATTGGGTAATAAATTTAAAAGAGCGAACAAAAATCCTGGATGGCTTAACTCCAATGTAAAAATGCATATAAAAGCAAAGGAGAAGGCCTTCAAAAAATACAAGGTTGAGGGATCATCCTCAGCATTCAGACTTTATAAAGAATGCAATAAGAAATGTAAGGGTGCAATTAGGACGGCTAAGATAGAACATGAAAGACACATAGCGGAGGAGAACAAAAAAAATCCCAAGAAATTCTTTAAGTATGTAAACAGTAAAAAAGGGAGGACAGACCATATTGGCCCCATAAAGAATGAGGAAGGACATCCTACAAAGGATGGGGAGATGGCAAAGGTATTGAATTTATTCTTCTCCTCAGTCTTCACGAGTGAATCGAGGGGCTTCAGCAACCAAAACTGCAGTGTTTATCCTCATGACACAACACAGGAAGCACCTCCATGGTTAACAGAGGATGGAATTAAAATTAGACTTGAGAAACTTAACATTAATAAATCACCGGGACCAGATGGCTTGCATCCGAGGGTACTTAGGAAACTCAATCAGGTGATTGCCAGACCGTTGTTCCTAATTTTTACAGACAGTCTATTGACTGGAATGGTACCAGCTGATTGGAGAAAAGCCAATGTAGCACCAATATTTAAAAAGGGCCCAAAAAACATCCCTGTGAATTACAGACCAGTTAGCCTAACATCAATAGTATGTAAACTCTTGGAGGGGATGATAAGGGACTATATACAAGATTTTAGTAATAAGAACTATATCATTAGCAGTAATCAGCATGGATTCATGAAGAATCGTTCTTGCCAAACCAATCTATTAACCTTCTATGAGGAGGTGAGTTGCCATCTAGATAAAGGAAGGCCCGTAGACGTGGTGTATCTGGATTTTGCAAAAGCATTTGACATAGTTCCCCATAAACGTTTACTGTACAAAATAAGGTCCTTGGCATGGACCATAGGGTGAGTACATGGATTGAAAACTGGCTACAAAGGCGTGTTCAGAGGGTGGTGATAAATGGGGAGTACTCAGAATGGTCAGGGGTGGGTAGTGGGGTTCCCCAGGGTTCTGTGCTGGGACCAATCCTATTTAATTTGTTTATAAACGACCTGGAGGATGGGATAAACAGTTCAATCTCTGTATTTGCAGACGATACTAAGCTAAGCAGGGCAATAACTTCTCCGCAGGATGTGGAAACCTTGCAAAAAGACCTGAACGAATTAACCACTTGAGCCCCGGACCATTATGCTGCCTAAGGACCAGAGGTCTTTTTCCAATTTGGCACTGCGTCGCTTTAACTGCTAATTGCGCGGTTATGCAATGCTGTACCCAAACGAAATTTGCGTCCTTTTCTTCCCACAAATAGAGCTTTCTTTTGATGGTATTTGATCACTTCTGCAGTTTTTATTTTTTGCGCTATAAACGGAAAAAGACCGAAAATTTTGAAAAAAAATGATATTTTCTACTTTTTGTTATAAAAAAAATCCAATAAACTCAATTTTAGTCATACATTTAGGCCAAAATGTATTCGGCCACATGTCTTTGGTAAAAAAAATGTCAATAAGCGTATATTTATTGGTTTGCGCAAAAGTTATAGCGTCTACAAACTAGGGTACATTTTCTGGAATTTACACAGCTTTTAGTTTATGACTGCCTATGTCATTTCTTGAGGTGCTAAAATGGCAGGGCAGTACAAAACCCCCCCAAATGACCCCATTTTGGAAAGTAGACACCCCAAGGAAATTGCTGATAGGCATGTTGAACCCATTGAATATTTATTTTTTTTGTCCCAAGTGATTGAATAATGACAAAAAAAAAAAAAAAAAAAAATATTTACAAAAAGTTGTCACTAAATGATATATTGCTCACACAGGCCATGGGCCTATGTGGAATTGCACCCCAAAATATATTCAGCTACTTCTCCTGAGTACGGGGATACCACATGTGTGGGACTTTTTGGGAGCCTAGCCGCGTATGGGACCCCGAAAACCAATCACCGCCTTCAGGATTTCTAAGGGTGTAACTTTTTGATTTCACTCTTCACTGCCTATCACAGTTTCGGAGGCCATGGAATGCCCAGGTGGCACAAAACCCCCCCAAATGACCCCATTTTGGAAAGTAGACACCCCAAGCTATTTGCTGAGAGGCATATTGAGTCCATGGAATATTTTATATTTTGACACAAGTTGCGGGAAAGTGACACTTTTTTTTTTTTTTTTTTTTTTTTTGCACAAAGTTGTCACTAAATGATATATTGCTCACACAGGCCATGGGCCTATGTGGAATTGCACCCCAAAATACATTTAGCTGCTTCTCCTGAGTATGGGGATACCACATGTGTGGGACTTTTTGGGAGCCTAGCCGCGTACGGGGCCCCGAAAACCAATCACCGCCTTCAGCGTTTTTAAGGGCGTGAATTTTTGATTTTACTCTTCACTGCCTAACACCGTTTCGGAGGCCATGGAATGCCCAGGTGGCACAAACCCCCCCCAAATGACCCCATTTTGGAAAGTAGACACCCCAAGCTATTTGCTGAGAGGCATGGTGAGTATTTTGCAGCTCTCATTTGTTTTTGAAAATGAAGAAAGACAAGAAAAAACTTTTTTTTTTTTTCTTTTTTCAAATTTCAAAACTTTGTGACAAAAAGTGAGGTCTGCAAAATACTCACTATACCTCTCAGCAAATAGCTTGGGGTGTCTACTTTCCAAAATGGGGTCATTTGGGGGGGTTTTGTGCCACCTGGGCATTCCATGGCCTCCGAAACTGTGATAGGCAGTGAAGAGTGAAATCAAAAATTCACGCCCCTTAGAAAGCCTGAAGGCGGTGCTTGGTTTTCGGGGTCCCGTACACGGCTAGGCTCCCAAAAAGTCTCACACATGTGGTATCCCCGTACTCAGGAGAAGCAGCAGAATGTATTTTGGGGTGTAATTTCACATATTCCCATGGCATGTTTGAGCAATATATCATTTAGTGACAACTTTGTGCAAAAAAAAAAAAAAAAAAAAAAAAAATTTGTCTCTTTCCCGCAACTTGTGTCGCAATATAAAATATTCCATGGACTCGACATGCCTCTCAGCAAATAGCTTGGGGTGTCTACTTTCCAAAATGGGGTCATTTGGGGGGGTTTTGAACTGTCCTGGCATTTTATGCACAACATTTAGAAGCTTATGTCACACATCACCCACTCTTCTAACCACTTGAAGACAAAGCCCTTTCTGACACTTATTTTTTACATGAAAAAGTTTTTTTTTTTTTGCAAGAAAATTACTTTGAACCCCCAAACATTATATATTTTTTTAAAGCAAATGCCCTACAGATTAAAATGGTGGGTGTTTCATTTTTTTTTTTCACACAGTATTTGCGCAGCGATTTTTCAAACGCATTTTTTGGGGAAAAAACACACTTTTTTAAATTTTAATGCACTAAAACACACTATATTGCCCAAATGTTTGATGAAATAAAAAAGATGATCTTAGACCGAGTACATGGATACCAAACATGACATGCTTTACAATTGAGCACAAACGTGCAGTGGCAACAAAATAAATACATTTTTAAAAGCCTTTAAAAGCCTTTACAGGTTACCACTTTAGATCTACAGAGGAGGTCTACTGCAAAAATTACTGCCCTCGATCTGACCTTCGCGGCGATACCTCACATGCATGGTGCAATTGCTGTTTACGTTTGACGACAGACCGCCGCTTGCGTTCGCCTTAGCGCAAGAGCAGGGGGCGACAGGGGTGCTTTTTTTTTTTTTTTTTTTTTTCTTTATTATTTTTTTGCTTTTTTATCTTATTTTTAAACTGTTCCTTTCATTTTTTTTTTTTTTAAATCATTTTTATTGTTATCTCGGGGAATGTAAATATCCCCTATGATAGCAATAGGTAGTGACAGGTACTCTTTTTTGAAAAAATTGGGGTCTATTAGACCCTAGATCTCTCCTCTGCCCTCAAAGCATCTGACCACACCAAGATCGGTGTGATAAAATGCTTCCCCAATTTCCCAATGGCGCTATTTACATCCGGCGAAATCTAAGTCATAAAATGCTCGTAGCTTCCGGTTTCTTAGGCCATAGAGATGTTTGGAGCCACTCTTGTCTCTGATCAGCTCTATGGTCAGCTGGCTGAATCACCGGCTGCATTCTCAGGTTCCCTGTTGAGACAGGAGAGCCAGAGAAAAACACGGAAGACGGTGGGGGGGGGGGGGGCATTCCCTCCCACGGCTTGTAAAGGCAGTCTAGAGGCTAATTAGCCGCTAGGATTGCTTTTACATGAAAGCCGACCGCTGGCTGAAAAGAATGATACCAAGATGATACCTAAACCTGCAGGCATCATTCTGGTATAACCACTCAAAGTTGTGAATGGCGTACCTGAAGACAAAAAAATGGTTAACAATAAAGCACAGTAAACAATAAAGTATAAATAATTACATACCTGAAAAACAAACATGATAAAACATAATAACAATAACAATAACAATAACAATAAAACACTGCAGAATAGAATACAGTAAAAAAAGAGCAGAACAATAGAGAGAGAGAATAGAGAGAGAGAACAATAAAACGACAACTATTTTTTTTTATTTTATATATATTTTTTTTTTTTTTACACTTTTTTTGTAACTAACTTTTATAACTGTAACCGGTTCCAGGTTCGGGTCTCTCAAAATGCGATGGCATCTTGGGAGACCCTGTGAAAGTGTGCCTAGTCTGTGCAATGCTGTACCCTACGCTAATACTCAACTAGTGTATGGTAGCGTTCAAAACATTCACCAATGCAAAGACCAGGATTGTCAGGACAGGAGGGACAATAATAGCGGGTGTCACGCCTATATCCGCGTTTGCTGCAGACACAACATCTTTTTGGGGGGGTTCGTTGGGTAGGGGTACTCGGGAGCACATAAAAATGCCTCTCATGCAGCCGACTGCATTTCGTTGGGGGATGTGAATGGGGGAAGTACGGGCGCTGCAGAAGTGGTGGGTTCCCAATTAGGATTGGCGAATGCAGCAGGAAGGGCACTATGGGCACGACGGGCCTGTGTTTGTCTTCTTGGTGGCAGCGGGACACTACTTGTGCTTGCCACCTCACCAGCTTGAACTGCACTTATGGGATTCGCCACGTCACCAAGTGTTACTGCAGTGCTGGTTTGACTACGACCGGGGTGTACTAGGCCGCTGGTGCTTGCCAGTTCAATAAAAAGCTTCCAAAAAAACTGTTAGCGATCGCAGGGATCAGGCCTGACTCTGCGAACGCTGCAGTTATGCGTTTAGTGTTTTGTAAGTGACAGTGATCGATCGATACTGCACTTGGGTGGGCTGGACTGGGCCGGGCGGAGGGGCAAAACGCAGGTGCTAGCAGGTATCTGGGTTGATCCCGCTAACACTGCGTTTTTGGGAACCCTAAACTGCTGGGGACGCTAGTATAGATCTGATCTGATCGGATCAGATATTGATCCGTTCAGATACTATACCACTAAAGGAGGCGTATGCTGCGTGCGTGGGTGTTAGCGGTACTGGCGCTAACCTGACGCTGCCTGGGGCCGGTGCTTGCTAGTTCACCAAAATGCTACCAAAAAAACTGTTAGCGATCGCAGGGATCAGGCCTGACTCTGCGAACGCTGCAGTTATGCGTTTAGTGCCTTGTAAGTGTCAGTGATCGATCGATACTGCACTTGGGTGGGCTGGGCTGGGCCGGGCGGAGGGGCACAACGCAGGTGCTAGCAGGTATCTGGGCTGATCCCGCTAACACTGCGTTTTTGGGAACCCTAAACTGCTGGGGACGCTAGTATAGATCTGATCGGATCAGATATTGATCCGATCAGATACTATACCACTAAGGGAGGTGTACGGTGCGTGCGTGGGTTTTAGCGGTACTGGCGCTAACCTGACGCTGCCTGGTGCTTGCTTGCCAGTTCACCAAAATGCTACCAAAAAAACTGTTAGCGATCACAGGGATCAGGCCTGACTCTGCGAACGCTGCAGTTATGCGTTTAGTGTTTTGTAAGTGACAGTGATCGATCGATACTGCACTTGGGTGGGCTGGGCGGAGGGGCAAAACGCAGGTGCTAGCGGGTATCTGGGCTGATCCCGCTAACACTGTGTTTTTGGGAACCCTAAACTGCTGGGGACGCTAGTATAGATCTGATCGGATCAGATATTGATCCGATCAGATACTATACCACTAAGGGAGGCGCATGCTGCGTGCGTGGGTGTTAGCGGTACTGGCGCTAATCTGACGCTGCCTGGGGCGACGCATATCACTGCCGGGCGATCAGGGGGCTAAACCTTTATTAGGTAATAAACGGCGGGTGCCCTGACACTATAAAAAATAAACGAACTAACCAGCGTCACCCGTAACGGTTATACGGTGATCAGTGGTGAAAGGGTTAACTAGGGGGCAATCAAGGGGTTAAAACATTTATTAGGTAGTATATGGGGGTCCCTGTCACTATAAAACGCTGACGGCGAACCTAAATATTTACCTCACTAACTAGCGTCACCAGCGACACTAATACAGCGATCAGAAAAATGATCGCTTAGCAACACTGGTGACAGGGGGTGATCAAGGGGTTAAAACTTTATTAGGGGGGGTTAGGGGGGTACCCTAGACCTAAAGGGGGGTAATACTAACTGTCCCAACACTGTAACTGTCACAAACTGACACTATGCAGTAATCAGAAAAAAAAAAAAAAAAAAAAAAAAAAAACCTGCTGGTGTCAGTTTGTGACAGGGGGGGGGGGGGTGATTGGGGGGGGATCGGGGGGCGATCGGGGGGGGGATCGGGGTGTTTTGTATGCCTGGCATGTTCTACTGTGTGTGTAGTGTGTTGTGCACTCACATTGATGTCTTCTCCCCTCGGCGCTGGAACGGAAAATACCGAGCCGAGGGGAGATGACATCATTTCCTTTGCTGCTGTTTAGCATACAGCAGCAAAGGAGTGTTCCCATTGGCCGGCGGCGATCGCGAGGGGGGGGCCACGAACGGATGGCCTCCCCCTCATCTCGGATCGCCGGGGAACAGAACGGGACCGCTTCGGGCACCGGGGGGGGGTCCGATCGGACCCCCCACCCGCGAGAGGCAAATCACGTACATGTACGTGATTTTGCCTGCCCGTGCCGCCTTGCCGACGTAAATCGGCGTTAGGCGGTCCTTAAGTGGTTAATGGGGTGGGCGACTACATGGCAAATGAGGTTCAATGTAGAAAAATGTAAAATAATGCATTTGGGTGGCAAAAATATGAATGCAATCTATACACTGGGGGGAGAACCTCTGGGGGAATCTAGGATGGAAAAGGACCTGGGGGTCCTAGTAGATGATAGGCTCAGCAATGGCATGCAATGCCAAGCTGCTGCTAATAAAGCAAACAGAATATTGGCATGCATTAAAAGGGGGATCAACTCCAGAGATAAAACGATAATTCTCCCGCTCTACAAGACTCTGGTCCGGCCGCACCTGGAGTATGCTGTCCAGTTCTGGGCACCAGTCCTCAGGAGGGATGTACTGGAAATGGAGCGAGTACAAAGAAGGGCAACAAAGCTAATAAAGGGTCTGGAGGATCTTAGTTATGAGGAAAGGTTGCGAGCGCTGAACTTATTCTCTCTGGAGAAGAGACGCTTGAGAGGGGATATGATTTCAATTTACAAATACTGTACTGGTGACCCCACAATAGGGATAAAACTTTTTCGCAGAAGAGAATTTAATAAGACTCGTGGCCACTCATTACAATTAGAAGAAAAGAGGTTTAACCTTAAACTACATAGAGGGTTCTTTACTGTAAGAGCGGCAAGGATGTGGAATTCCCTTCCACAGGCGGTGGTCTCAGCGGGGAGCATTGATAGCTTCAAGAAACTATTAGATAATCACCTGAATGACCGCAACATACAGGGATATGTAATGTAATACTGACACATAATCACACACATAGGTTGGACTTGATGGACTTGTGTCTTTTTTCAACCTCACCTACTATGTAACTATGTAACTATGTAACTATGTATGGAACCTTTACGCCTGTAATCCAGATCAAAGTAGAAGATGGTCCATCCGTTCAGGGAATGACTCCGAAAAACAGTCCTCAAAAGTGGCCAATGTGATGGACTAGGTCTTCTCATGTAGTCAAAACAGTGTAACCAGAAAAGAAAATACTCCACATAGTGTGAATCCGTAAAAATGTTAAAAATTTAATAAAATTGGGAACACTCACATTTGGTAAGTAGATTAATCGCTTGAAATGTACAGTCTAGGCCAGTGATGGCGAACCTTGGCACCCCAGATGTTTTGGAACTACATTTCCCATGATGCTCAACTACACCGCAGAGTGCATGAGCATCATGGGAAATGTAGTTCCAAAACATCTGGGGTGCCAAGGTTCGCCATCACTGGTCTAGGCAATGCAATGACATCAGCGGTGCTCTGCGTTTCGTCTAAAGAGACATCATCTGGGGTATGAGCCAGCTGTGGTCACCGCGTTTATATAAGATATGAGGCCCCCAATAACATAAATGCCAACCTGTGATTGCAATTAGCGCTTCCAACGTATTGTCATCACACTTCCTGATTAGCCAAAATGGCGCTGGGGTGTGCGTTTCAAGCCTCACTCTGAGGTAAGTTAGAAAATCCATTGTTTTCTATGGAGGCAGGCCAATGCGGGTCAAGCCTCGCAGGAATGCTTTACTGCATATACAGATTGATTTTACTGTTGTGGGTTTAGTAACATATGCTAGTTCTACTTGCTAAAGAAAATCTTTTTTTTTTACATGCAGTCAGAGATACTGTTGTACAGTGGTTTAGTAAATTAGGTAGAGATTTGAGAGTGTTTGCAAGGACAGGTAGATGTTGGTGTTCATTGGTGAAAACATCCATATTTACACTGAGTCACAGACACATTGAGGGAATTAACAATGCGTGGCACTGGCATAAATACTGTGCCACTCTTCTAAACTGAGAAAACACAACAGATTCTGCTCCCATGTAAGAAAAGGGGTGCAAGCTCCTAGGAGAGATTTGCTCTGTTTTTTATGCTGTGTCTGTGTCAGGCACAGTACAGAGAATTGGAGAGCTGGAGCTTATCAATTAGAAATTAAAGGCCTGCATACTGATGTCAATGACACAAAACCAGCTTTAATATAATAAGTAGAGGGTTCACAACATACAGTCTGTGCTATCTCCATGACTGGGGTTACATGTGTTAGAGCGGGAGGTGAACAGGTGAAGCTATATGTTGCAAACCTCTACCTATTACATTAAAGCTGGTTTCACATTGGTGAAGACATCAGTGCATGACCTATTCATTTCTATTTAACAAGCAGAACAGCTGAGTGGGGATGCGTATCTGGGCATGCACATCATGACGGTTGAAGGTACAGGGAAAGAGACGAGTTTGGAACAGTATAACTACTATTGATTCCACAAACTCGGAGAGCTGGAAATGCTTGCTTTTGCTCCCTCTTCAACTGAGAGTGAGAGGGAGATGGAAAGCACCTGGTAGAGGCAGAGCTAATTAGAGGGCTTACCTTACACCTCTTGTCTAGTACCCCCTGGAGTTTGTGGCAGTGTGTAGCAGGAGAAGGAGTTGCATGGGTGTCTGTGGTAGGTCTTTGCATGGGTGCCTGTGGTAGGTCTTAACAGAGTGGGTGGTCAGTCAACAGTCTCGATGCTGCTGACATGCTGCAGATGCTCAGATTGGAGAATGGTGGTTCCCAGGTGGAGCACAGGATCTTGCAGATGCAGGAAGAAAAGCCATAGTCAAGATGAACCAGAGTCAGCGACAACCGTGTAGCAGAGGTACCAAATCAGAAGACCGGAGCAGGGTCAGAAGGCAGGCCGAGGTCGATAACAAGAGAAAAACTCACCCAAGCTCTACCGCTATATAGTATAGTTGGTGTGTAGAGTAGTCGGTGCTCTGGCTAATTAAGCTCACAAAAGATCCATAGAAAGTACAGGCCGGCAACTCGACAGCTTCTCCATAAAAATATTTATTTAAGCATTACAGCAGTAACATCATCCAAAAATGCTTACGCGTTTCGACCTTAAGCCTTCATCAAAAGAGGTCGATAACAGATGAGCAGCAGGCAGAAGTCAGGTCACAAGCCAAGGTCAGTAACAGATCAGGATAAAGCTGAGTAAGGGAGTAAGCCAGGTCAAATACAAGATAGCAGGATGCAGGTCGGACCACGAGTCACAGGAGCTGAGGACCACTCAGCAATTTTCTTTAGTTGTGATAAACTCTAAATTGGCCTCTGGGCACCAAAAGCCAGCTAATAAAATTGCTAAGTCATGCTAATTCATGCTAATGCACACACAGAGGAAACTATGATTTGAATATGTAATGGTCCGCAAGCTGAACCATGCATGCATGCAAATCTTCTGACACGGCCAACCAATTAACCTATTGTATATACATAAAACACAATACAATACAGAGTTATCTCTGTGCCAATTCCGTGGTCATAGGATATAATTAAGCAACTGATTAAAATAAACAGCCAAAAAGAAAGAAAAAAGTCTTATTCCCGGAGGTGTAGGAATAAATGTCAATAAAAAGATCGGCTAACACCATAGATGCTTGCAAGGCTGCCTTTAAAAGTGGGCTGGGAATCCACAATCTGAATTGCAAGAGGGAGGGGAAAAAAAGCGCCAATCAGGCATGGTTTGGCACAATTTATTAAAAGATAAAAAACAATATAAACAGCAATTGCACTCACAAATGGGTGTGGTGGGGTATGATGACAGTTCACAGTGGATGGGAAATCTAAGTGTGAACTGGGAGCTATGGTTCTTATTCGTTATAGGAAGAAGGCAAGCTGTATAGAAGGAGCGAGATCAGACTGAGATCTGTCCAGAGGGAGCCGGCGTCGAGCTGCCCTGTATAGTCAGGATGGTCTGTCCAGTGTTCGGATATCCATCCAAAGTGTGTATCTCCAGCAGGAGTGTAGAGAGGAGCTGTTAGTCCAGCCGCCGTGAGAGCCAATGGGAGCGCGTTTCGGAAGCAAGCCACGCTTCCTTCATCAGCCTGCTGTGTTCAGTGGAGACACACTGTTTACTTCTTCTTCTGCTGGATTCTTCACTTCTGGACATTAATCCCTCAGTAGTAGCCACCTCAGGTGGACAGATCCCAGGCTGATCTCGCTCTCTCTATACAGCTTGCCTTATTCCTATAACGGATAAAGACCATAGCTCCTGGTTCACACTTGGACTTCCCACCCACTGCAAACTGTCATCATCCCCCACCAGACCCGCTTGTGACTGCCATTGCTGTTTATCTAGTTTTTATCATTCAATAAATTGTGCTACACAATGCCTGCTTGCCGCTTTTTCCCTTCCCTCTTGCAATCAACCTATATGCATGTAATTTGATCACAAGTACTAGCAGACAGTTCATATCCTGTCTGCAAGGTCAAATCTGGTGGGGATCAGTGGCAGTTTTTTATATTGAAAACTGCCATGATCCCATTGTTAATCAATAATGGAACCCTCTCTTGTTTCTGTTTCACTCTGAAAGAGAAACTGATGGGGTGAGGCAGAAATACCTGAAATAGGTTTGTATGCTTATTACTGTAGTACACACCACTTAAATAATTTTCCTGTGCCATTACAATGACCCAGAGAGCTCTGTTAATGCTCCCCATTGTATATAGCACACTCCTACAGCAGAGTTTGTATCACAGAGTGTTCTTCCAGGGAGACAGAGAGATATACATTTTTCTGTCTCAATAATAACTTCACTTGCTGTTTGGCTGTTGCACCACCTGGAAATAAGCTGTGGGAAAGGGCTGTGCTCAGACAGAGCTGATTTGTAGACCTAGGGGGGGCAGTATGCACAGGTGAGTTGCGGACATGTGGTGCAGAGCTGAGTTTTGTACAGGGGGTGCAGAGTTGAAGACAGGGTGCAAAAAAGGAACTGAAGACAAGAGGTGCAGAGCTGAGCTGCGGACAGTTCTGGATAGGGGTGCAGAAGTAAGAAGATAGGGGTGCAGAGGTGAGTTGTGGTTGGGATGTGTAGAAGCGAGCTGTTGATGGGCATGCCGAGGTGAACTGTGGATGGTGGGGTACAGAGGTGAGCTTTAGACTGGGTGCAGAAGTGAACTTTGGATAGGGGCTCAGATAGCAAGGATAACTTGCTACAAATTTGTGGCAGTGTTGAATTGTAAGTCTGTTAACTTGCTGCACATTTTCAGTGGCAAGTTATACACTTGCAGAGCTTTTGAAGCACAAGTTCTAGTTGACACTTTTCCAATTTGTAGCAAATTTGTGTGGCAAGTCTCTAGCTAGAGCAAAGTTGCCGTATTGAGTCTACAGCAAGAGCTCTGCAAGTCACAGTGACTCCTGTGGTGGGATGACTATTGCACAACATAACTGAACCAGAAATTGCAGCAGACTTGCAGAATGTTTGCAAAGAAAGTTGATCTGGAGTCATGCAATGTGGATTTGCTGCAATTGCGCAACCAACATGTGAATCCTGGCAAGTCTAGCAAAGCTTAGCAAATCATTTTCAAACTTGCAGCTCAATTGCTTGCTATCTGGGGGTGTAGGGGGGAGCTTTAGATAGGGGTACAGAAGTGAGATTGGGACATGGGTGCAGAGGTGAGTTGTCTGCAGTGGGGTGCAGAGGTTAACAATACGCCTTTAAGCCCCTCCCCACTCCTAGTGCAATTTGGCCACACTGACCCTATGATGCGGTGCACAAAACGCATCACACAGCTGCACTCCCCCACAGGGGCAAGGAGATAGGTGAGTTCCTGCACCTAATCTCTGACAACAAAAAAACTAGAGCCCGTGACCCCGGAAAGGAAGACTGGGTGAAGATGGTAGCCCTGTCAGCCGTGACAGGGCGCAGCTGGAGGGCTTTGTTTTAAGGTAAGTTTCACATAATGTGCTAGTATGCAATGCATACTAGTACATTATGAAATTGCCTTGCAGGGGAAAAGTTTACCACCGCTTTAAATATTTTTAACTTAAAGTAACTTAACTGTGACAGTTAACATTCACAACATGCCTTGAGCCCTGGTTCACATTAGCGCGATCGCATGTGATTTGCGCATGCACTTTAGGTGCCGATCACAGGTGATCTCTGAGCAATGCGAGTTCAGCGTTACAGTTGTATGGCTGAACTCGAATTGGATCCGCACAGAAAATAGTGCAGGGACTTGTTTTTCCCCGCACTATAATCGGATCGCATGGTTGTTCTCCCCTATGCGATCCTATTCCTGTGCGAGTTCACAGTTCGCACTGTGATCTGTGAACTAAACTGGGGGTGTCATTAGCTTTGATAACTTTGTTAATGACACCCGCAGCGGTTCACACAAGGCAGTGTGAACTGCCTGCGGGAGAGGAGCGATGCGGCAACCAGCCTGTAATCGTGCTCGTTCCCGTATCGCATCAGTGTGAACCCAGGGTTAATGTAACTGTTTTGGGAAACAGTTACAGTAAATCCAAGGGTTTAGTTCCATATTAGGTACACTGGGTGTTTAGTACCAGTGCATGAGACTTTCGCTTTTAGCTGCAGGTAGAGGGCACAGGTGCACCATCCAGACTATGAAAGGCTGACAGCTGCTGCTGCTAGACGAGGCTGGACAGTGCACCTAAGGGCACTTACATTTGGGGTAGTATGCACCCAAGGATTAATGCCCAGAGGACTGGCTGCAGGATGGACAGCAAAAGAGACGTTACGTCCCAACTGGACTTCGTCAGCAAGGTGTCTACCCCTTGACCCCTTGCTGACGAAGTCCAGTTGGGATGTAATGCCGCATACGGGGGCAGAGCTTGTTGCACGGACGTCACCCGCTGCCACCTCTATGCATTGGATCTGCGGATCGTGTTTTATTGTCATTTAACAATACTTTTATTGCGCTAGTGAGCGCTTTACTTTTATACTTGCATATTTTAATAAAAAGACGGAGTACACTTAGAGTTTTCCCTTTTCTCTTTTTGGGACGATTTTTACACCATTGCTGCCATTGGTACTGTGAGGTCTCTCCTTTTCTTTATCGTACATCACGGGACACAGAGCACCATAATAATGACTATCTGGGTTATATGCTACCTTTAGGTGATTGGACACTGGCAACCAATAGTAAGAAGGTTCCTCCCATATAACCCCTCCCATACAGGAAGTGCCTTTAGTTTTTTGCCGTGTCTTGAAGGTGATGGTCACGGCTGTGGAAGCTCTTCAAACTTTCTTCAAATAAAATGTCCCAGTGAGTATGTTATATTGGATCCATTGGGATGGCATAAAAAGCTAAAGTGGATGGTACCCGAGCCTTGGTTCAAGAACGAGGTTTTGCTTGTAATGTGTCCGTTAAGGCGCTGGACCCTTGTATCCCTGGTCTTCACTTGCCCAAGGGAACCAGAAGGGTGCTTTACAGGTCCAGGGGTGTGGACCCCGTACAAAGGGGGACCCGGTCCTTGAAAGTCCTCAGTGGCGCTACCCGCCGTGATGGGGGAAGATTGAGCCTGTATCAGGCCCTGCAGCGAGTACCTGTGAGATATTTCTGTTGTTGCTAAACATGTAATGTCTTAGTATGCCCTGTGTCTCATTGCAAGCTGTTGTACCTGACGTTACAGAGGAAGCTGACAGATGCAGCTTATGTGAGTGTCTGGCGGCGTGTGCCGTGCACGCAGGGGCGTGTGCGTGCATCGGGAGCACGTGCCACGTGCATGCACGGTGTTCGTCCGCGTGCACAGGTGACGGTCGCCGCGCGTGTCGTGGCATGCCTGTGTGTGTGCGCCACGCAGGAGAACACGGCCACGCGTGCGTCACTGGGCGGCGCAATAAGGGGAGGTCACGCACTTGCATATTCATTGCTGCTTGTCGGTTAAGCTCAACAGAAGCCTAGTGTGCGGTGGGACACAGAGGTCTTGGTGTAAATTTGGACATTTGCAACAAGTTGAAGGCTGGTAAGGCTGTGGTGGCGGCTGTAGGCTAGACCCAGCTATATAACTCAGAGGGAGTGCCTTTTTTTCCTCAAAACTTGTAAGCAATGTCTTCCAGAAAACGAAGTACGGGGAGCAGGGCAAGTCCAGGGGTTAAAGGGACTCCTTCAAAAACAGGAGATCAATCTCAGGTTACTGCAGCATCAGTCTCCCCTGAAAGACCTGCGGCATTTGGCCTGGCTGAGCCATTGCAGTTGTCAGGCATAGTGGCCATTACCAATATCCCTGCATCAGCCTATGTTACTAAGGATGATTTAGCATCAGCCCTAGCTGGCCTTGAAGGCAATATAGCAGGTATGATTGCTACAGTAACACGGGGAGGGAAGAAACGTCATAGACTCCCTCCCCTGAGCCTGGTCCCAGTGGTGAAACACTTGAGCACCAGGATTCTTTTCGCATGGGTCCCTGTGATTTGGATCCAGAATGGGCAGAGGATTTAGAGGAGGAAGTCATTAAAGACAAAGAGGAAGGAGAGGCTGAAGAGTCCTTGGCTGGGGATTCAGGTTCTGAAGAACCAATTTCAGCCTCTCAATCCCAAAAATTGTTTATCCAGTCCTTGGCTGAGATGGTGAGAGCTGGATTTAAATTACCTCTGGTGCAGGGACCAGGACCCTCCTGTTCTACATTAGGGTCCTTGCGTCCTCAACCAGGTTCCCAGGCGTTTCCTTTGCAACCTATATTGGAACAGGTAATTTACGCTGACTGGGACCACCCGGACAGGACATACTTGCCTCCAAAAAGGTTTTCTTTTTTATATCCTATGGAGGAAAAATTCAGGAAGAAGTGGGATACACCTTTGGTTGATGCTGCCATTTCTTCAGTGAATAAAAGTCTAACCTGTCCAGTGGATAATGCCCAGGGATTTAAGGATCCGGCAGATAAAAAACTGGAATCCTTACTAAAAGCTTTTTTTGCAGTAGCTGGGTCAGCAGTACAACCGGCAGTTGCGGCTATCGGTATTTGTCAGGCATTGAAGGACCGTTTTAAGAAATTGGTCAGGAACCTGCCTGTTCAAAAAGAAGTTTCTGACGAATTATCAGAACTTCCTCACGCTTTATGTTTTGCGGTAGACGCATTAAAGGACTCGATTCAGCAGATGTCTCGTTTTGCGCTACTCTCAATCCATATGCGCAGAGTACTGTGGTTAAAGAATTGGTCGGCTGAGACGCCATGCAAGAGGCTACTTGCGGCCTTTCCTTTTCACGGTGAGTGTCTATTTGGGGAAGATTTTGATAAATATATCCAAAAAATCTCAGGAAGGGAAAAGCTCCTTGCTTCTGGTTAAAAGAAGGAGTAAGCAGCCTTCCTTTAAGATTCCCAACGCTCCTGGGCCAAGTGCCTCTTCCCCTAAGAGGTATCGACGGCCTCAGCCACCTACCTTTAAGAAGCCTCAAGGTCAAAAAAGATCTTGGACCCAGAAACCAGCCAAGGCCAATTCCAATCTTCCTTGTGAAGGGGCGCCCCCACTCTTGCGGGTGGGGGGCAGACTGCGGTTGTTCGCAGATGCTTGGGGAAAATTGGTTCAGGACAGGTGGGTTATTTCCACCATATCTCAGGGTTACAAAATAGAGTTTGGGGATTTTCCCCCAACCCGATATTTGGTATCCAGAGTTCCATCAGACCCAGGGAAAAAGAGGGGCCTATTCCTTGCATTAGAACAGCTGGAAAGGCAGAAGGTGATCATCGAGGTTCCGCAAAAAGAAAGATTCAAGGGGTTCTAATCTAACCTATTTACAGTACAGAAGCCGAACGGAGAAGTAAGGCCCATCTTGGACCTCAAATCCCTCAATTCCTTTCTAAACGTCCGAACCTTCCGGATGGAGTCGGTTCGTTCAGTAATCGCATCCTTGAGAAAAGGAGATTTTATGGCGTCCATAGACATCAAGGACGCATACCTGCATATACTAATTTTCGATCTGCATCAAAGATTCCTGCGATTTTTAGTAGATGGGTATCATTTCCAATTTGTGGCACTTCCATTCGGTCTAGCCACAGCCCCTCGGGTATTCACAAAGGTTCTGGCCCCAGTGTTAGCATTCCTAAGGTCATGGAAGATCTCTGTGGTAGGATATCTGGACGACCTTCTGTTAGGGACCATATTTGGATTCTAAATATGGACAAATCAGCCCTCCATCCAGCTCAGGTCTTAACATATCTGGGTCTGGTCCTGGACACAACCCAAGAAAGGGTAATTCTACCTCCCTTAAAGGTCATCTCCATAGTGGAACTGGTTCAGAAGGTCAAGGGGGTAGAAGGTCCTTCGATTCGTCTGTGCATGAGGCTGTTGGGCAAAATGGTGTCATCCTTCAGCGCAGTTCCTTATGCGCAGTTCCACTCCAGGATGTTCCAGAAAGCTATCCTGGAAGCTTGGGACAAGTCGGTTCAGACTTTGGATCATCCCATGTCTCTATCCCTACAGGTAAAAAGGGAACTCTCTTGGTGGGCAGAGACCAGCAACTTGAACGGTGGAAAATCCTTTCCACCAGTATCCTAGAAAGTAGTAACTATGGACGCCAGTCGTCTAGGCTGGGGAGCAGTCCTGGAAGAGGCTTCTGTCCAGGATTTATGGTCTCAGACAGAGAAGACCTTGCCCATCAATCTGCTGGAAATTCAGGCAGCTCGCTTGGCTCTCCTATTTTGGATGTCCAGACTGTGGGGGTTTCCTGTCCGAATCCAGTGCGACAACTCCACGGTGGTGGTATACATCAACCATCAAGGATGATACCCGGAGTTGGGCGGCCCAAAGAGAGGTAAATCACATATTAACTTGGGCAGAGAGATATGTGCCGTTTCTGTCGGTAATCTTTATTCCAGGGGTGGACAATTGGCAGGCAGACTACCTAAGCCACCAGCAGCTGCTACCGGGGAATGGTCTCTTCACCCCGAAGTTTTCCTTCAGATCTGCCAGCGCTGGGGGATGCCAGATGTGGATCTTCTGGCATCCAAATTCAATGCCAAGGTAGACAGGTTTGTATCCTGGACCAGGGATCCCCTCGTTGTCGGAACAGATGCATTGGTGGTTCCCTGGGACAGGTATTCTCTGATTTACGCTTTTCCTCCGATCCAGATGCTACCGCACCTGTTGCGCAGAATACAGGAAGAGCAGATTGCAGTAATCGTGGTGGCCCCAGGGTGGCCCAGGAGGTCCTGGTATTCAGAGATTGTGAGGATTGTGGTGGAGGACACGCTTTGTCTCCCATACCATCCAGATCTGTTATCTCAAGGTCCCATATACCATCCTTCTTTACGGTCGCTGAATTTGATGGCATGGCTATTGAGACCAGGGTGCTGAAGGACCGTGGTATCAGAGGTTCAGTCTTATCGACTCTGATAAATGCTAGAAAGCCAGTTTCTAGAAATATTTACCATAGGGTCTGGAAATCGTACATTTCCTGGTGCGAGAGAAAAGGATGGCATCCTCGCAAGTATGCGATTGGTAGGATCCTTGCCTTTCTTCAATCAGGGATTGATTTAAACTTATCTTTGGGAACCATTAAAGGGCAAATTTCAGCCTTATCAGTTTTTTTCCAGAGGCCAATTGCATCTCATTCTTTAGTGCGAACCTTCCTCAAGGGGATACTGCACTTAAAACCGTGGGTAAGCCTCCCTTATGCCCCTGGGACTTGAACTTGGTGCTATCAGCCCTACAGGTTCAACCCTTTGAACCAATTAAGCATATTCCTTTAATTCTGTTGACCAGGAAATTGTTTTTTCTGATAGCCATAACTTCCGCTAGAAGGGTGTCTGAATTGGCCGCCCTTTCATGTAAAAAACCTTTTCTAATTTTACATCAGGACAAGGTGGTGATTGGGCCCCGTCCAGATTTTTTACCTAAGGTGGTTTCCAATTTTCACTTGAAACAGGATATCATTTTGCCTTCCTTTTTTCCCAATCCTAAAACTAAGGAGAAAAATTCACTTCACTCACTGGATGTGGTGAGAGCAGTTAAGATTTACTTAAAGTGGCGTTCCACCCACTTTTACAACTCTTCAGCATCCCTCACTAATCTGCGCACTGTAAACGAATTGGATATTTTTTTTTTTTTTCTCAGCACTTACTGTATATCTGCTGTATTCATTTTTCACTTCCTCCTCCCTGGCCGCAGGCCCATCGCATCATTTCCTGTTTGCAATGCCTTCTGGGACGGGGGCGGCAACTTCCTCTGACACTGCCGTTGCTATGGAAACCTGACCTGAAACCTATTACACTGCTTGTGCTGCACTGAGCATGTACGAGATCTGCAAGGATGAGATCCAGGAAGAAATACAGTCTGGCTTCAGATGCCCACACTTAAGATGGCTACGGCCTGCTGCAAGTTTATAAAATAACAAGCTACTGCTATAAACTAAAAGATCAGACCTTAGTTTACAGACTAACTTTGCTAGAATACATTAAGCTTGTGTATTATAGGGGTATTTTTATTTAAAAAGTATAATTTCGGCCGGAACACCACTTTAAGCATGTCAGCTCCTTTTCGGAAGACTGATTCCTTTTTTGTTCTGCCAGAGGGTCCTAAGAGAGGAAAGGCAGCAACTAGTTTTACTATCTCTAGGTGGATTCGCCAACTCATTGTCCAGGCTTATGAGTTGAAACGCAGGGTTCCACCTCGTTATTTCAAAGCTCACTCTACTAGAGGAGTTAGTACATCGTGGGCAGTGCGCCAACAGGTGTCTATGGCTCAGGTTTGCAAAGCGGCCGCTTGGTCTTCAGTTCATACGTTCACCAGGTTTTACCAACTGGACATTAGATCTCAGGAGGAGACTATTTTTGGCCACAGCGTGCTGCGAGCGGCTTTATAAGCCCTGGAGGGGATTTAAGGATACTTTACCCTCCCCTCAAAATGCATTGCTTTAGGACATCCCAGATAGTCATTATTATGGTGCTCTGTGTCCCGTGATGTACAATAAGGAAAAATGGATTTTTAAGACAGCTTACCTGTAAAATCCTTTTCTTGGAGTACATCACGGAACACAGAGGTCCCTCCCTTCTTTTCTGGGGTCTTCATTGCTTGCTACAAAACTAAAGGTACTTCTTGTATGTGAGGGGTTATATGGGAGGAACCTTCTTACTATTGGTTGCCAGTGTCCAATCATCTAAAGGTAGCATATAACCCAGATAGTCATTATTATGGTGCTCTGTGTCCTGTGATGTACTCCAAGAAAAGGATTTTACAGGTAAGCTGTCTTAAAAATCCATTTTTTGCTGTTGGATTGCACTGCTGGACAGGAGCTCCATGTGTTTGGATCGGGGACCACTCAAGCTGTATGTGAGGTTCACAACATCCCTGTGGGGATAAATGTGCTTTTGACATTCTGTGACAGGGAGGTCCACCAAGTCTGGTAAGCGTATTTGGGCTTATGTGGTGGAGGAATTGTCACGTAATATTGGAAGGACTTTCCCAATTTCTTCACGAGGGATCTTATTCCATCTGTCCGGTTATTGGAGTTCATTTTTCCAGATTGGACTTTTCTTTTCTTTTATTTAAATTATTTTTTGCACTGCACTTACCACTGTTTTATTGATGTTGGAGACAATCCCCAGAGAAGGGGAATTCCATCTGCCCTGAGCCACTTCTGTCAGGCAATGTGCACCCCAGCCCCGATTGCTGGCATCTGAGGTTATTGTGACCTATGTGATGGGAACGATTGAATGGCAATTTGCACAGATTTTTCCCTTGAAGCCACCAAAGGAGAGATACTTTCATGGATGGAGTAAGGTATATGCGCTAATTTTTGCTGGAAGAATTCCATCGATATAGGAACCCTTTTCGGAAGGGCCTTGTGTACCATTGTGTCCACTTCACCATGGGAATAGTGGCTGTCATCGTGCCGATCACTTTCAAACGTTGTAGAGCAGAAAGGTGAGACGCAGCGAGGGTTGAGCGGATTCTGTCTCGAATTACTCCAATCTTCTCTTCTGGAAGGGAGATCGTGCCATCCAACGTATTAAATTGAGCCCCTAGAAACACAAGTGATTGTGTTGGCTCTAGATGGCTCTTCTCCAGATTTAGGAGCCACCCAAATTCTTGAAGGGTGGAGATGACTAGGCTTCCGTGCTCTAAAATTTGATCTTTGTCTTGAGCTAGGAGAAGAAGGTCGTCCAGATAGTGGTGGAGACAAACCCCTTTGACCCGAAGAAGAGCAACAACAGATAGTAGAACTTGGGAAAAGACACGAGGTGACATTGTTAGACCGAAAGGGAGACATGTGAATTGAAGGTGCTGTTTGCCTACCGCAAAGCGGAGGAATTGCTGGATGTCCGCTGCCACTGGAACATGAAAGTAGGCGTCTTTTAGATCTACTGATACCAACCAATTTCCCGGATGCACTGACTGTTGGATTGTAAGTAAAGATTCCATTTTGAACTTTTCTTTTCGGATAAAGAAATTGAGATGGGTCAAGTCTATGACTGGTCTCCATGTGCCATTTTTTTTTCGAATCATGAACAGAGGAGAATACATGCCTCTGCCTCGCTCGCCTTCTGGAACAGGGATGGCTGCGCCTTGATCCAATTAACAGCTTACGTAAGTTAACATGACCTGCTTTTTCTCCTTTGAATCTGGAAGAGTCATGGGAATCTGAGTCTTGGGGTACTGTTGAAGACCCAGTTGTGACCGGAAGAGACCGTTTTGACGGTCCAGAAATCCTGGATTGAGCCCGCCCAGACATGCCAGAAGTAAAGAAGACGAGCCCCCCCCCCCCCGCATGCCTGAGCAGGCCCAATCTCAAAAGGACTTAGTGGAATCCTGGTTGCCAGAGGAACCACCTTTTGTGGGGTTTTTGAAGGAGGACAGCGTGGATTTCCAAGACCTTGAAAACTCCCGACCAGGCCTGTAACTGCGCGCTTCCCTGGCGCGATCAGAATTCTGTCTCCTTGGAAAGGAGCGCTTCTGGTTCTGTAAGCGCCAATCCTGAGGGAGGAAACCTGATTTACCACCCGTGGCCCGGGTTATGGCACTATCAAGCTTATTGCCGAAAAGAGAATTTCCCTCAAAGGGAATTCGGCACCAAGCTTGTTTGGAAGCCGGATCCGCAAACCTTTGATGGAGCCATAAAGCACGACGTGCTGAAACAGCTGCCAACATAGCCCGGGACATCAGGCGAATAACATCAATAGAAGCCTCCCCAAGAAAGGCGGACGCCAGCCTGGATAGGTGAACTCTTCGCCACTTCACTGGTGATACCTCTTATGCCCTGTACACACAAAAGGATTTTCCGATGGAAAATGTGTGACAGGACCTTGTTGTCGGAAATTCCGACTGTGTGTAGGCTCCATCACACATTTTCCATAGGAATTTCCAACACACAAAGTTTGAGAGCTTGCTATAACATTTTCCGACAACAAAATCCGTTGTCGGAAATTCCAATCATGTGTACACAAATCCGACGCACAAAGTGCCACGCATGCTCAGAATAAATTAAGAGACGAAAGCTATTGGCTACTGCCCCGTTTATAGTCCTGACGTACGTGTTTTATGTCACCGCGTTAAGAATGATACAACTTTGTGTGACCGTGTGTATGCAAAACAAGTTTGAGCCAACATCCGTCGGAAAAAATCCATGGATTTTGTTGTCGGAATGTCCGATCAATGTCCGACCGTGTGTACGGGGCATTAGTGTCTCATCAATGCTGTCAGACCAGGTTTCCATGGCTTTGGAGACTGTGGATACAGTGAGTACTGGTTTGCAAGCCATTCCTGTTGTCAGGTAAATCCGTTTCAGGTCAGAGTCGATCTGTCTCTCCAAAGGGATCTTTAAAAGAAACCATATCTTCCAAGGGAAGAGTTACATATCTCACTAATCTCTCATAAGTGCTGCGTCCACCAACGGAGCTGATTCAAGGTGTTTAACATCCTCTTCCTTAAAAGGATACAACTTCATAACTTTTGATTGCATGGAACTTTTTTTATCCATCTTGCTCCACTCATCAGAGATGATGCCACCCAGTTCAGAGAGAAAGGGAAAATATTGGCGCTCCTTTTTGAGCTGTTTGAAACATTTTCTCTTCTTTGGAGGAGAAGTAACAGGGTTTTCCTAACTCAGAGCCTCTCTCACAGCTTTCACCAAAAAGGGAACCAAAGCATATCAAAAGCCCAAACTTGGATCTTCTGATTTGCTGTCTGGGAGAGGAGCAGAAGGACGACTTGGCTGGGAGGAATCCCATGTCTCTTGGGCCAGATCTTCTCCTAATGTAGGGCGTAATGGCTCTGGTGGGGAATCGCGAGGCTGATGAGCCTCCCTCTCTTGTAAAGATTCTCTCACAACCCGCCTTATTATAGATTCAATGCACTGGTCTGCGCCATCCCTCTCATCTGCAGCTTTAGAAAAGCAGTGATCACAGAGAGATTTGTCAGCCAGAACAGGAGCCCTACACCCTCAGCATTATTTTTCTGACCTCTTGCTAGAGCGAGATGGGGGTGGTGCGGAAGATCTCTACTATGCTGTTTGGATCTGGAAGGAAATCTATGATGGCTGCACCTGGAGGTAGATTGCCGATGCGACTTTGAAGACCCACTCCCTTTACGGGAACTACTTTGGGGATTTAGACCTAGAAGGGCTGTGAGTAGGGATGAGCTTCGAGTTCGAGTCAAACCCATGTTTGACCGTTCATCGAATTGCGAACGATATGGGCCGTTTGCGCCAAATTCGAGTGGCGCGTCATGGCCCATAATTCACTGGGGCATCACAGTGCATTGCTGGCTGATGATTGGCCAAGCATGCACTATGACCCGCATGCTTGGCCAATCACAGCGCTGTCTGGGTGGCTTTGGCCAATTATGGCTCAGGGGGTTTAGTACACGCCCCACACTATATAAGGCTGCCTGCACGTCGGCCCTGTGTAGTGTGTTCTGGCGTTGAGAGAGAGATAGAGAGAGAGAGAGACAGTGTCATTTGATTTAAGTTAGATAGAGTAGGCAGGCGAGTCAGTTAGCTGCACTTACAGTGTATTGTGTGTATATACTGTGAGGGGTTAGCTCGGCAGCGGGTGTGTGTGACCCCCTGGATGGGTTCACCACACAAAATCAGGCACAGCAGACAGCTTGGTAGGTGAAACAAAAACAAAGGTGCGGTTTATTCAGACTAGATGCATTGAAAAATAACAGAAAAACAAAAAAAGAAACATGAAAAGAAATCCTGGTCAGCTTGACCGCTTACTACACACGTAGATTCCCTAACTAACAACTGGGTGCAGCCTTGTGCTGCCCCAGACCCTATCTCTCTTTGAGAAGTTTTGCCACACAGGCGTTAACTCACCGCAAAGCTCAGATACCACACTCCCCAGTCTACACAATCACAGAACTGGTTCCAGGATGGAGCATCTCCCTAAGCCTGCTGGGGTGTTTTCTATAGGTCTTAATGAGCCCACTTACTTCAGCTGGGCTCATTAACTCTTCCCCTGCAGGACTCCCAGCACTCCCCCTAGTGGTATAAGTCAGCATAAAGCCTGAATCTAGGGCATACATATTTTCCATCCTGGATGCAACCAGGTGATTTTACCTGCCTGCTGTCACATACCCCCCCCTCTTGTTTCAACCTTGGGGTTGGAACACACGCAGTCAGGCACGCATGTACTCGAGACAAAGCATCCACATTCCCCATTTTAACGCCAGGGCGATGCTTTACTGTAAAGTTGAATTCCTGTAGGGCCAGGAACCACCTATTTATCCTTCTATTGGTCTCCTTGTTTTGAGCCATCCACTTTAAAGGAGCGTGATCAGTTACCAGGTCAAAGTGCCTACCTAATAGATAGTACCGAAGGGAATCTAGAGCCCACTTCACAGCTAAACACTCCTTCTCAATTGTGGCGTAATTTACCTCATGGGACTTCAATTTCCTGCTGAGGTAAATGACTGGGTGCTCTTCCCCGTTCCAGACCTGGGACAACACTGCTCCCAACCCAACGTCTGATGCATCAGTTTGTACAACAAAGTCCTTAGAGAAGTCTGGGGAGTACAACACTGGCTGGCTACATAAGGCAGTTTTTAATGACTGGAATGCTGCTTCAGCCTCCGGGGACCATTTGACCATGACAGACTCTTTCCCTTTTGTCAGGTTGGTGAGGGGCACAGCCTGAGAAGCAAAATGGGGGATGAATCGCCGATAATAGCCAGCGATTCCCAGAAAGGCTCGTACCTGTTTCTTGCTGTTGGGACGTGGCCAACTCTGTATGGCCTCGACTTTATTGACTTGAGGCTTTATCACTCCCCTCCCAATAGTGTACCCCAGATATTTGGCCTCCTCCTGTCCAATGGTACACTTCTTTGGATTGGCCGTAAACCCAGCTTCCCGAATGGAGTCTAAGACTGCTTGCACTTTTGGCAGATGTGAGACCCAATCTGTGCTATGGATAATCACATCATCCAGGTAAGCTGCAGCATACTTCTGATGGGGCCTCAGAATCTTGTCCATTTTCCGCTGGAATGTTGCAGGTGCATTCTGTAACCCAAACGGCATTCTCTTGTATTGAAACGCCCCATCTGGGGTTACAAACGCAGTTTTCTCCTTGGCCGACTCGGCCAGGGGAATTTGCCAATACCCTTTGGTGAGATCGAGAGTTGTCATGTATCGGGCTGTTCCCAGCCGGTCGATCAACTCATCTATACGCGGCATGGGGTAGGTGTCAAATTTTGTAACTTTATTCAATTGTCGAAAATCGTTACAAAACCGCCAGCTCCCATCAGGTTTGGGCACTAGTACGATAGGACTGGACCAGTCACTCTGGGACTCCTCTATCACACCCAATTCCAGCATCCTTTGAACCTCCCCACGTATTGCCTCCCGTCGGGCCTCTGGTATTCTATAAGGTTTTAGTTTTACCCTTTCTCCTGGCGGGGTAATAATATCATGCTCTACGCCAGATGTTTCTCCCGGCAGCTCAGAGAAAATCTCTTTGTTGCGAAGTACAAACTCTTTAACCTCCTGTTTTTGGGGTTTCGATAAGGTGACTGCGATTCCAACCTCAGGAACAAAGCAATCAGACTGGACCGGTGACAAAGTCTCTGCAACTAGGGATTCCCTATCCCTCCAGGCTTTCAGCAGATTGACGTGATATACCTGTTCCAGCTTTCGCCTTCCTGGCTGTCTGACCCTATAGTTCACCTCGCTCAATTTTTCAAGAACTTCGTATGGACCTTGCCATTTGGCCATGAATTTGCTTTCAACCGTAGGGACTAGCACCAATACCTTATCCCCCGGGGAAAAAGTACGGGTCTTGGCCCCACGGTTGTACACTCTCTGCTGTGCTAACTGCGATTGGGCCAAATGTTCCTTTACGATTGGCATTACCTGTGCAATTCTATCTTGCATCAGGGCGACATGCTCAATCACACTCCTGTGGGGAGAACTCTCATTTTCCCAAGTTTCCTTGGCGATATCCAGCAGTCCTCTTGGGTGTCTCCCATAGAGTAACTCGAAGGGTGAGAAACCCGTAGAGGATTGGGGTACCTCCCTAATGGCAAACATCAAATAGGGTATTAGACAGTCCCAATTCTTTCCATCTCTATCCACCACCTTCTTTAACATTTGTTTTAGGGTTTTGTTGAATCTTTCAACCAACCCATCTGTTTGGGGGTGATACACAGACGTACGTAATTGTGTCACTTTGAACAACTTGCATAGTTCTTTCATAACTCGGGACATAAAAGGTGTACCTTGGTCCGTAAGCAGTTCCTTACAAATACCCACACGGCTAAAAACAAGTGATAGTTCTTTGGCTATGGTTTTGGCCGAGGTATTTCGAAGAGGAATCGCTTCCGGATAACGGGTGGCATAGTCCATTATAACCAAAATGTACTGATGCCCCCTAGCGGACTTCATTATCGGACCTACCAAATCCATTGCGATCCTCTCAAAGGGGATCTCAATGATAGGAAGAGGTACCAGCGGGTTACGGAAATGTGGCATAGGTGCCGACTTCTGACACACAGGGCAGGAGGAACAATAATTTTCTGTTTCCTTCATGACCCCAGGCCAATAGAATCTCTGCAATACTCTCTCTCTGGTTTTCTCTGTCCCCAGATGACCTCCAAGAATGTGCCCATGGGCCAATTCCAACACCAACTTCCTGTAAGGTTTGGGCACCACAAGTTGCTCAACGGTTTCTTCTGCCCTTTGAGCCACTCGATACAGTAGGTCCCTTTCCACAGTGAAGTACGGGTAAGTGCAAGTTTTTTCTGGGTTCACTAACTCGCCATCTATTTTCACCACATTTTCCCGTGCCTTTATTAGGGTGGGGTCTTTTAACTGTTCTGTGGCAAAATTTTCCCTGTGAACCTCAAGATCTGAAAATTCCACAGACGGCATGTTTTCATCTGAGGATGTTGGCTCCTCCCCATTTTCTCGAGTTTCCCCTGCCAATACCGACAAGGGAAATTCTGGAGAGTCCTCACCACTCTCAGAGGAATTCTGGTCATCATCTTTCTGGTCTATAGGGGCACCAGTGGGGGGCTCAGGACAATCCCAGAGTTCCCAGAACATTGGAAAATCCCTTCCCACAATGGCATCATGTGGTAAGTGAGACACTAACCCCACCTGATGAGAGAGGTTACCTTTGTGGGTCTCAAAAAACACTGAAGTTACAGGATACTCTCGGGTGTCCCCATGCACACAAATAACAGCCACCTTGTTATTCCCAGAGACCACTGTAGTAACTAATTCAGCCTTTATCAATGTCACCAGGCTACCTGAATCCAGCAACACATCCACATTTCTACCATTAATACACATTTTACATAAATGTTTCTTAGGTCCCCGAATGGCAGTACAAGCGACTGTCGCAAACATCGACTGACGTCTGTCCCTTATAAAGTCACATTGCATAGGTTCATCCACAACTGGGCAATTAGCTGAAATATGTCCCTCTTGCCGGCAGCGGTAGCAAATAATCTTTTTCGCTGCCTCTTGCGGCCTGGGCTTCCCGGGCTGCTCCCGCCAGACATTAGGTTGAACCCCCACCTTCTCACTCTCTCCACCCTCACCCCTTGGAGTCATCTTACCCGCCACTGGGGATGGTCTGGTCTTAGGGTGGAAAGTCCGTGAGTCCCTGGAAGAGGTGGTCAGGTTCTCTGTAGCCAAGTACCTCTCAACCAGATCCACAAGCTTATCTGCAGTTTCTGGGTCTCCATGGCTTACCCACTTTTGGATGGCAGTAGGAAGAGCTCTCAGGAAACGATCCATAACAACACGTTCCACAATGTTTGGTGCGGTCAAAGTCTCTGGCTGCAGCCACCTCCTGCTCAGGTGAATGAGATCATACATTTGAGACCTGGGGGGTTTTCCAAGCCGGAAAGTCCAGTTATGTACACGCTGAGCCCGGACGGCCAGGGTGACACCCAGCCGTGCCAATATTTCTGTTTTTAGCACCACATAGTCTTTTGCTTGGTCCGGCTCTAGGTCATAATAGGCTTTCTGCGATTCCCCTGTTAACAGAGGGGCCACAAGTCCAGCCCACTGCTCCTTAGGCCACTTTTCCCTTTCAGCAGTCCTTTCAAATGTGGTCAAAAACACCTCCGGATCATCCTCTCCAGTCATTTTTGTCAGTAAACGGCTCACACCAAAGGATGCAGTATTAGTGGAACCACTTGCCTCACTGGTCTGCGGCCGTTGCTGCATTAATGTCTCGATTTGTTGTTGGAGTCTCTGCTCTTGCTTTTGTAACAGCTCTATGAAGCGGGCCTCAGATTGCTGCTGGGCTTGTTGCTGAGCGTCCAGACTCTGCAGTTGAGCTTTCTGCTGAGCTTCCAGACTCTGCTGCAAAGTTGCATTTATCTGCTGCTGGGCTGCAAGGCTTTGTTGTTGAGCTGCAAGGCTCTTTTGCAAACCTGCATTTGTCTGCTGCTGATTTGCATTTGCTAGAGCCAGCTGTCTCAGTATCTCCTCCATGCTGGCCTTTAAAAAAAAACTGCCCCTGCTTCTCCACCAACTGTGAGGGGTTAGCTCGGCAGCGGGTGTGTGTGACCCCCTGGATGGGTTCACCACACAAAATCAGGCACAGCAGACAGCTTGGTAGGTGAAACAAAAACAAAGGTGCGGTTTATTCAGACTAGATGCATTGAAAAATAACAGAAAAACAAAAAAAGAAACATGAAAAGAAATCCTGGTCAGCTTGACCGCTTACTACACACGTAGATTCCCTAACTAACAACTGGGTGCAGCCTTGTGCTGCCCCAGACCCTATCTCTCTTTGAGAAGTTTTGCCACACAGGCGTTAACTCACCGCAAAGCTCAGATACCACACTCCCCAGTCTACACAATCACAGAACTGGTTCCAGGATGGAGCATCTCCCTAAGCCTGCTGGGGTGTTTTCTATAGGTCTTAATGAGCCCACTTACTTCAGCTGGGCTCATTAACTCTTCCCCTGCAGGACTCCCAGCACTCCCCCTAGTGGTATAAGTCAGCATAAAGCCTGAATCTAGGGCATACATATTTTCCATCCTGGATGCAACCAGGTGATTTTACCTGCCTGCTGTCACAATATATATATATATATATATATATATATATATATATATATATATATATATATGCATCCTAGGTTTTGTGTATATATCGTTCCTGTTATTCTCTTCCTACTGACAGGCAGGCAGGTGTTTTTACAGTATTTACAGCTACCTGAAGAAAATTGGTGGTGTTCTTCTGATCTTATTAGTACCGCAGGCAGCTGCAGTATTTACAAGTTAGTGCAGTGCGTCCTCTGCACAGTGTGCACCTAAAGATACCTGAAGAAAATTGGTGGTGTTCTTTTGATCCTATTAGTACCACAGGCAGCTGCAGTATTTACAAGTTAGTGTAGTGCGTCCTCTGCACAGTGTGCACCTAAAGCTACCTGAAGAAAATTGGTGGTGTTCTTCTGATCCTATTAGTACCGCAGGCAATTGTAGTATTTACAAGTTAGTGTAGTGCGTCCTCTGCACAGTGTGCACCTAAAGCTACCTGAAGAAAATTGGTGGTGTTCTTCTGATCCTATTAGTAGTGCAGGCAGCTGCAGTATTTGCAAGTTAGTGTAGTGCGTCCTCTGCACAGTGTGCACCTAAAGCTACCTGAAGAAAATTGGTGGTGTTCTTCTGATCCTATTAGTACCGCAGGCAGCTGTAGTATTTACAAGTTAGTGTAGTGCGTCCTCTGCAAAGTGTGCACCTAAAGCTACCTGGAGAAAATTGGTGGTGTTCTTCTGATCCTGTTAGTACCGCAGGCAGCTGCAGTATTTACAAGTTAGTGTAGTGCATCCTCTGCACAGTGTGCACCTAAAGCTACCTGAAGAAAATTGGTAGTGTTCTTCTGATCCTCTTAGTACCGCAGGCAACTGTAGTATTTACAAGTTAGTGTAGTGCGTCCTCTGCACAGTGTGCAACTAAAGCTACCTGAAGACAATTGCTGTTGTTCTGATCCTATTAATACCACAGGCAGGCAGCTACAGTAATTACAGTTAGTGTACTGCGTCCTCTGCACAGTGTGCACCTAAAGCTACCTTAAGAAAATTGGTGGTGTTCTTCTGATCCTATTAGTACCACAGGCAGGCAGCTGCAGTATTTACAGTTATGCCCCGTACACAAGGTCGGACTTTGTTCGGACATTCCGACAACAAAATCCTAGGATTTTTTCCGACGGATGTTGACTTGTCTTGCATACACACGGTCACACAAAGTTGTCGGAAAATCCGATCGTTCTAAACGCGGTGACGTAAAACACGTACGTCGGGACTATAAACGGGGCAGTGGCCAATAGCTTTCATCTCTTTATTTATTCTGAGCATGCGTGGCACTTTGTCCATCGGATTTGTGTACACACGATCGAAATTTCCGACAACAGATTTTTTTGTCGGAAAATTTTATATCCTGCTCTCAAACTTTGTGTGTCGGAAAATCCGATGGAAAATGTGTGATGGAGCCTACACACGGTCAGAATTTCCAACAACAAGGTCCTATCACACATTTTCCGTCGGAAAATCCGACCGTGTGTACAGGGCATTAGTGCTTGTCCTTTTTTCGGCAGCTGGCCGTGTTGAGCCGCAACATGCGGAAGACTTGGTAGAGTGGATGACCAAGCCGTCAAGTTGATGTAACTGATTGATTTTTTTTTCTTATGTGAGATCCCTTCAAGACTGCCTATGCTGATGCTGAGTGACTATCCTGTTATGCTGAGTCACAATCCTCTTCCTCCTCAATTTTCATGCTGATAGCTTGTAAGAACATTTTTTGGTTCTGGGCACCGCCATAAGTGGCCAAGGCCCAATTTTTCAGCCCCTGTTTAACAGGGGCGTATAATTACAATTTTTGATGCAATACTTTGCAGAAGGGCTCATTCCTGCACTCCAACTAGAGTATTTGTGAGGGGTTGCAGTGTTGTGGCAATTTTTCTGCCCCTGTTTAACAGGGGCATGTAATTACAATTTTTGATGCAATACTTTGCAGCAGGGCTCATTCCTGCACTCCAACTAGAGTATCTGTGAGGGGTTGCAGTGTTGTGGCACCAGCACCAGTGCCCAAGGCCCAAATTTTCAGTCCCTGTTTAACAGGGTTGTATAATTACAATTTTTGATGCAATACTTTGCAGCAGGAAAAAAGGAGGATTAAGGTCTAGAGTGACCACTCAACCACCTCCATCCCTGAATACACAGAAAAAGGGGGGAGTTTGCCCTGGGACTTTGAGTGAGGTGGGAAAGATTAGGCACACGTACATAAAAATGTAATAAAATCATTTTATTGATTACAACATGCTATATAACCAAAAAGGGAATAGCAATAAGTGTGCTTGGCATAGTGGCCAAGTTATCAGCAAAAGTAAAAACAAAACATCAATGTAATTACAATTCTTGATCTAATATTTCACAGCAGGGCCCATTCCTGCGCACACCAAGAGTAACTGTGAGGGCTTACAGTGTTGTGGAAACACCACCACCACCAAAGGCCGTATTTTTCTGCCTCTGTTCAACAGGTGCACGTAATTACAATTCTTGATATAATATTTCACAGCAGGGCCCGTTCCAGCGCCTACCAAGAGTAACTGTGAGGACTTATGCCCCGTACACACGGTCGGATTTTCCGATGGAAAATGTCCGATCGGAGTGTGTTGTCGAAAATTCCGACCGTGTGTGGGCTCCATCGGACATTTTCCATCGGATTTTCCGACACACAAAGTTTGAGAGCAGGCTATAAAATTTTCCAACAACAAAATCCGTTGTTGGAAATTCCGATCGTGTGTACACAAATCCGACGGACAAAGTGCCACGCATGCTCAGAATAAATAAAGAGATGAAAGCTATTGGCCACTGCCCCGTTTATAGTCCCGACGTACGTGTTTTACGTCACCGCGTTCAGAACGATCGGATTTTCCGACAACTTTGTGTGACCGTGTGTATGCAAGACAAGTTTGAGCCAACATCCGTCGGAAAAAATCCTAGGATTTTGTTGTCGGAATGTCCGATCAATGTCCGACCGTGTGTACGGGGCAATACAGTGTTGTGGCACCAGCACCACCACCACCACCACCAAAGGCCCAATTTTTCTACCACTGTTCAACAATGGCATGTAATTACAATTATTGATCTAATATTTCACAGCACGGCCCGTTCCTGCGCCCACCAAGAGTAACTGTGAGGGCTTACAGTGTTGTGGTAACACCAACACCTAAAACCCCAATTTCTGCAGAGTTTATATAGGGCAGGCCTCTACTTTCAAACATCCAACTTACAAATGACTCCTACTTGCAAACGAAAGGAGACAACAGGAAGTGAGATGAAATCTACCCCTAGGAAGGGAAATTCTCTCCTGTAAGAGTTAATATGGGAAAAACGTGTCTCCTCTTCACTGAGGCTTTATCACCAATCCTTGTTTAACTAAAAACCCCAAATTTTCAAAAAACATTTGTCATTTGGACAGAAAGTGAGGTGAAATCTTCTGAAGAGGTGCACAGACAGCAAAACAAATGTTACAGGGGTGATAACCCTTCCCTATGTTTTCCAAAAAGCGTTAAAATAGATTTTTTTGGCTGGAGCTACACTTTAAAAATGTACCAGTTCAAAATTACAAACAGATTCTACTTAACAACAAACCTACAGTCCCTGTCTTGTTTGCACTGCCTGTATACTGCTGTTCAGAGTATATAGGGCCTGGGGGCCCCAAGCCTTTCCTTTTTTTAAGTTGGGTGCGGGGTTCCCCTTAATATCCATACAAAACCCAAAGGGCCTGGTAATGGACTGGGGGGTACCCATGCCGTTTGTGTCACTGATTTTCATCCATATTGCCGGGACCCGACATTACATTAAAGCCGCAAGCAGTTTTAAATGACTTTTATTCCTTTAAAAATGTCATTTTGTGCAGGGACTGTTCTAAGCAGGGGAAACACAGGCCACTTTACAGGCATACTATAGACACCCCCCAGGTACAATATTAAAAGGAATATTTCACTTTTTTTTTTTTCACTTTAAGCATCATTAAATTCACTGCTCCTGAAAAAACGGACGTTTTTAAAACTTTTTTTTGCATTGATACATGTTCCCTGGGGCAGGACCCGGGACCCCAAACCCTTTTTAGGACAATAACTTGCAAATTAGCCTTTAAAATTAGCACTTTTGATTTTGAACGTTTGAGTCCCATAGACTTTAATGGGGTTCTAAAGTTTGCTCGAACTTTCGGTCCGTTCGCAGGTTCTGGTGCGAACCGGGGGTGTTTAGCTCATCCCTAGCTGTGAGACAGGAAGCAGAAAAGAGAAGACAGGAATCAGCGGGTGCCCTAATCCCCTACTCTCTCCCCCCCTTGAACAGGTAGAAAGGTATAAACTACAAGCATACCTGTTACAAGAGGGCTAGCAACCAGGAGGCAGTGAGGGATCCATGGTATCAGCAGGAATACTGCAGGGATAAATAGGAGTCAGCTGCCAGGCAGAGAACCTACCCTCACCCCATAGAGCCAGTGCTTACCTGGAACGCCACACCAGAGGCCCAGGGAAGTCGCCGCAGAGCCAATGATCATTCCCAGGGCTCTGTATGCTCTCACCAGGATTTAAAGGTGCCGCCGAGTGACGCAAACCAAGCCTTGCATGCGCGAACCAAGCCTCAGTTTCGTTTCGGGTTCACGCATGCGCAGAACGCACGCCGATACCCAGAAGAGAGAGTGCGGCAGCTGGAGCGCATGAAGAGCCAGCGCCATGCCCAGGAACACCAGCAGAGGAAAAGACAAGAAATAAAGTATATAGATGTACTGCAGATTTTTGTACAGAAATGAAATACAAGCTCGTAAGTAGCAACCATTCAAGGAAAACATGTAGCAGAGAGAAAAGCAGACTGCCATCCTGATTTTATTGCAGGAGTTAAACAGCAAACATCTTACAAAATTATGGAATAAACAGTCAACTCGCTATAAACATAAACAAGCTTGGAAAAAAATAATAGATGGAGCATACCATGTAGTATGATATAATAATGTTCCTCTAATGAGTATCTGACAGCTGAAAAGAAAATTAAAGTTGTTTCTAGAACTGTCATAAATACAGTTTTCATAACAGCTTTGTGATATTGCATTCCAAATCAAATCATCTGAGATAAGTATATTTCAATTTCCTACTTGCACTAACACATCTGCTTTCATTTCTTTCCTCAACAGATAATGCTGCCAGCAGAATTTTAAGGCAAGAGAAAAATCAGACTATGCTCTTCATGTAAAGTGACTGAAGTATAAACACACACATAGAGATGATGGTGAGCATCAATGTTGTATAAAAACTAGTCTAGATTTTTCCAAATCCCTTTACCTGTTTACCTCTAGATTACTAACTGAGCAGATCTAACTCCACAAGATATTGGTGAATGAAAGCCGCACTCCAATATTCACTCTTCCAAACACTTTTAATTGTCTGTCAGCAAGACAACTGCATCCATAGTGTTCCCACCCAGGGATAACCCATCCTTAAAGCGTTCCACCACTACTGGCTTGATTGTGATGGTGAAATGCATTAAGGAGAGGCAGTCCCTGGGTGGGGACATTATGGATGCAGCTGTCTTGCTGACAGACAATTAAAGGGGTTGTAAAGTCAGAAGTTTTTTTTTTTAATCTTAACCACTTCAGCCCCGGACCATTTCGCTGACCAAAGACCTGAGCACTTTTTGCGATTCTGCACTGCGTCGCTTTAACTGACAATTGTGCAGTCGTGCGATGTGGCTCCCAAACAACATTGACATCCTTTTTTCCCACAAATAGAGCTTTCTTTTGGTAGTATTTGATCACCTCTGCGGTTTTTATTTTTTGCGCTATAAGCAAAAATAGAACGACAATTTTGAAAAAAACACATTCTTTTTTACTTTTTGCTATAATAAATATCCCCAAAAAATATATATATATAAAAAAAAATTTCCCTCAGTTTAGGCCAATACGTATTCTTCTACATATTTTTGGTAAAAAAAAACGCAATAAGTGTTTATTGATTGGTTTGCGCAAAAGTTATAGCGTCTACAAAATATGGGATAGTTTTATGGCATGTTTATTAATCTTTTTTTTTTACTAGTAATGGCGGTGATCTGAGATTTTTTATCATGACTGCGACATTATGGCGGACACATCGGACAATTTTGAAACATTTTTGGGACCATTGTCATTTTTACGGTGATCAGTGCTATAAAATTGCATTGATTACTGTAAAAATGACACTGGCAGTAAAGGGGTTAACCACTAGGGGGCTAGGGAGGGGTTAAGTGTGTCCTAGGGAGTGATTCTAACTGTGGTGGGGAGGGGCTGTTTGTGACACATCACTGATCATAGCTCCCGATCACAGGGAGCTATGATCAGTGACAGTGTCACTAGGCAGAACGGGGAGATGCTTGTTTACATTAGCATCTCCCCATTCTTCCTCTCCGTGAGACGATCGCGGGCATCCCTGCGGACATCGTGTCCACGGGACCCGCGATCCTACTCACGGAGCTCATGGCGGGAGCGCGAGCGCCACCGGCGGTGTGCATGCAATGGCAGGGCGGCAAATTCAAATTCGGCTCGGGTGCCCCCATAGCAAGCTGCTTGCTGTGGGGGCACTCGACAGGAGGGAGGGGCCAGGAGCAGCGAAGAGGGACCCAAGAAGAGAAGAATCTGGGCTGCTCTGTGCAAATCCACTGCAATAGAGCAGGTATGTATAACATGTTTGTTATTTGTTTTTTTGTTTTTTTTTTTTAAACAAGACTTTACAATCACTTTAACTTTCTTGGAGAAGTGCATTTTGGAGTGCAGCTTTATCACAAATACAGAATGCTGGTATCCTGTGAAACAGGCTTGACCAGAAATGTGTGCACTTTCACAGAGCAAGCCAGGTGCAAGTATATTATACAATAATGTGATTTATTAAATATACAATAAATAGACAGTTGTATAAACGCACCTGCAATATACAAATAAACCAAAACCAGTGAATCAAATGAGGGTAAGCGCTAACAATGAACAACTACCCAAACCATCTAAATACCTATATACAGACTAAGCATAGTCAGTGTCAGAGCAGGGGTCATGCACAGGAGATCAGGCAGAGGAATCAGGAAGCAAGCCAGGATAGGGAGAGGGTACACAGGAGCAGGAACAAGCAGGCAGGCGAGGACCAGGAACACAGTATGGGTACATGGTTCACAGATCAGGGGCACATGGGCAGAACACTAAGACAAGGGGGAATAGCACTGGAAGGATTAACCAGTTAGTGACTGCCCAGCCCATAGCAGTTTTACTGCTACAGGGCAGCTCTCCTGTGCAGGATCACGTATATATACGTGATTTTGCATTTCAGCCTGCAGGGGGTGCCGATCGTCGGGCAAAGACACAGAATGAGGCTCTGCCTATGTAAACAAAGCAGAGCTCCATTCTGACAGGGGGGGTAGGGATGGATTTTGTGGGAGTAAAATACATCTCTTTACTTAGTAAAAGCACCTAACACAGTACACAAAAACACTGGCTAGGCACACAGTTAACCCTTTGATCACCGTAGATGTTTAACCCTTTCCGGTCATTAGTACAGTGACAGTGCATATTTTTAGCACTGATCACTGTATTAGTGTCACTGGTTCCTGCAAAGTGTAAAAAGTGTCAGTTAGTGTCCAACTGTCTGCTCTCACTCCGAAGGTGCAAAGCCTGGTGTGGTGTATCATAAATGGACCTGGAAATGACGGATTCTCCGCTCTGACATATGTTTCACCGTGAATGGCTCTTCAGGAAGTCTTCATATGTCGGAGCGGAGAATCCGTCATTTCCGCGTCCATTTATGATACACCACACCAGGCTTTGCACCTTCGGAGTGAGACGTGGAACGCACGCTACCCTCAGGGATCAGTTGACTCACACACGCTGTTTACACCTAGTGCCAGGCCAGGCACTATCACATGTGAGTATAACTGCTATTATTGCTGCTGTTTTTACTCTATTAAAAATTACTACACTATGAGACTTTCATCTGTGTCTCCTGTGGAGTAATTTTTTACATTCTAGCTCCTTCCTGATTGGCCATTGGAGTGGATTTATGCCACTAGTGGAACCAATTTGGGGTTCCCAAAGTGTTTCTTGACCATCCTGTAAAAAGGGGTCAAACAGCTCTGGTGACTGGCCATCTTCATATTGAGCGCTCGTGGTGGAAGATCTAGAAGTTTTATCTCAGAGAATTCTGTTTTGGTGTTGGCATTTATTCACTTATGGACTTTATGCTTGCTTATTTTCTCATTAATGTGCACATTTGAGTTTGATGCAGTGTTTTTCTTTGTGACAGTTTTTTTTATATGAACATGTATAGCGCCTTATTCTTTATTTTATAATTTTGCACAGTTTCAGTGATTCGTTCACTTTAAAGGGGTCAGCTGTTTGTTTATATGTTCTCATCCCCACAAGGCGCCATTTTTTTGGTACACATTTTTTGCATACGTCATGCAAACACTTCTCTAGCTCTCTGCCCATACCACTGTACTCACTATCAGTTGCAGAGCTTAGCTGGAGGAAGTGGAAATGGACTAGTATTTCTCTGATTACCGTACTTGTATTCTATTGAGAACTACAAGTCTGTCTGCCGTACGCTGTCAAGGGTCTAACTTGTAATGTAGTGCAAAAGGTTTTAGCCTTTAGCCTAGGTTCACACTGCTGCGGGATTGAAATTGTGTGAGCTCAGCTGAACTCGCACAATTTCATTCCTGCATGTCAGTCTGACTTCGGGGGCGATTTCAGAGAAATCTGTGCGGGTTCCTGCACAGATGTTTATTGAAATTGCACCAGAAGTCGCCAAAAGGAATACAGAAACTACTTTTGGGAATTGGTGCGGCGCCGCAAAGTCGGCGTCGCGCCGATTCGGATGGTGCCATTGCCAGCAATAGACGCCGATTTCACAACGTCACTTCCGGTTTACTTGGCTGACAATGACACCGATTTAAAAAAAAATACAGTATTCAGAATCGCTGGTTTTGGCAATCTGAATACTTTGAAATGCAAAGGAGGGATTTGGGGTCTTTTAGACCCCTGATCCCTCCATAAAGAGTACCTGTCACCACCTATTACTGTCACAAGAGATGTTTACATTCCTCGTGACAGCAATAAAAGTGATCACATTTTTTTTTTTTAAAGTGACAATGTAAAAAAATATAAATAAATAAAATAAATAAGAATTTTTTTTTAAAGCGTCCCCATCTCTGCGAACTCGCACAGCTAGGAAAACGCATACGTAAGTCGCGCCCACATATGTAAACGGTGTTCAAATCACACAAGTGAGGTATAGCTTCGATTGTCAGAGTGAGAGCAATAATTCTAGCACTAGACCTCCTCTGTAACTCTAACCTGGTAACTTTTTTTTTTTTTTAAAGTGCCGCCTATGGAGATCTTTAGGTACCGTAGTTTGTCGCCATTCCACGAGTGTGCGCAGTTTCAAAGAATGACATGTTAGGTATATATTTACTTGGCGTAACATCATTTTTCACATCACATTGTTTGGGGGTTCTAAGTAACGTTCTAGCAAAAAATACGGATTTTAACTTGTAAGCAACAAAATGTCAGAAATAGGCTTAGGCATGAAAGGTCTAAAGCATATCTATGGTCAAAATGTAAAATCGTATGTTCATTTTCACACTGTATTTCAATTATTTCTAGCCTACTTCTATTAATCTGAATGATCTTGAAGTCTGCAAACTTACATTGTGAAGATCCCCACATATTTACTTCCTTGAATTCTGTGATTCATAGTCACTATGCTCTATGAGTAGGTGCTGCTGTGTCTCAGAATTCACAGGAGTTGCAGGAAGCGGAGTCAGTACTGGAATCACTATTGGCAGACAGCAAGGTACCATGGGATATCAGTGGGGGCTGGTGGGTTTTTTTTCTGGGTGGGGCAGCAAACCCCCCCCCCCCGGGCTGCCGGAGGAGCGGCACTACCCCCCTCCCGTGGCACTAACAAAGAGCCCCCCCCATCACCACCTGTCCTTACTCTGGATGCAGGTGGTGAGCATGGCGGGCTTGGGGAAAACTGCTCCGGTGCTCTCTCCTGAAGCAGCTTCCGTGGTGTCTCCTCTCTCCTCCTCCCGGCGCTAGGCGTCCAATAGGATCGCCTGACGTTTTGGCCAATAGAGAACCAGATTTCATACCTGCTTGCCAATTCCACCCTATTGTGAAGCCTATTTGAGCCTAAAGAACAAGATTCCTCAAGGTTTGGGACTTTAAATGGACGCAAGGCAATAATATTATAAAAGTACAAAATTTATTGGACAAACAATAAATAAATCAACAAGTGTAATACAATGTAAATATGAATGTAAACAGATAACTGATGATAAAAAAAATCTATATATGGGAAAAAAAACAGCTCAAAAAGAGGGGGGAGCTTGCAAAGGAATAGTCCGACGTGTTTCAAATGCACTCTGAAGTGCGGATCTTCCTCAGGGACTTTAACAGTTTGCACCACTCCCAAAGCTGTAGTTCCCAAATATTTGGTTGTTTCACCAGCAGCTGAAAAGATACACTCAAATAATAAGAATGGAACATTCATCCGTGCCAGACCAAGAAGCGCCATCCACAGAAAATTTTGTACTTTTATAATATTATTGCCTTGCGTCCATTTAAAGTCCCAAACCTTGAGGAATCTTGTTCTTTATGATATGCCGGATGGAACGCATAGGCATTCTAGTCGGCTAGATGAGGCAAAGCCCTATCATTACTTTCCTATTTGAGCCTATGGCTCTAATCAGGTTCTTCAAAAAAAACAAAAAAACTGGCCGCTCTAATTGATATGCCCGGTGACGCGAAAGGGGCCGGACACATGAACAGGGGGCGGATGTGGATAGATTTATGCTATGCATGAATCTATCCACTGCATATAGGGGGAGGAGAGGAGAGAGCGGGCGGCGTCCAGGCACCCCTAATGGACGGGCCGCCCCTGGATACAGTATAGTCCTTAGAAATTGAAAGTAGACATTAGAGAAGAAGCTGAAAGGCATGCAGGGAATCCAAGAAGTTGTGGAAAGAGGTGGCAAGCAGACAGACAGTGTGCACAACATATAAAGAGATTTTTCTAGTAAGCTTATATTGGATTGTCAAAAATTACTGTTGTTTGTATTGTTATTACAATGTTGATATTCATATTTATTATATATATTCAAATATACAGTATAATATGATTCAGATATAATATGAATATAAAATGAAAGTGTATGCTGTGACGGAAGAACTCCTTTAAGTTAGCAACATAATAAATAAATATTTTTTATGTTACAAACTATTCTTTCTCTTGGCAATTCTCTTGAAAAATATTTTATCTGATATGCAGTCGATTATCTTGTTTGATCAGTGTTCATGTTAAAATAAAAATGGATCTATTAAAAAAAACGCTGTGCAAATGTCTCAAGCATTTGCACAGCTGTCACCAATGATCCCTGTAGTTTGTGTAATATGTTTACTTCCTTTGATCTTCAGCAACATCTACTGGCGATAATGCTGTATTTTCTTGATTACAGCATTTTAGGAATATACTGCATTATGGGCAGTTCATGTACTGTAGATACAGCTGAAATTCATATGATATTAACATATTTAAAAAATTACAGGGCTTATTCTTGATGGCTGTGCAAATGCTGGAGACATGTGCACAGCATTTTTTCTGTAAATAGACCCCCTAGTGCTACTATGGATAAAACTGCGCATTTTATTCTAGACTTTTTACCATTTATAACAGACCCTAAAATTACATTTTTATTTTGAAGCATGGCAATTTTTTTTACAAATGACTTACAGAACAAGCATGACCAAAGCTCTTTTGCACTTAGTTCTGCACTGTTATGACCCGTCACAACCGGTTTAGGTGTTAGATCGATCCTGACTTTACAGTCAGGATCCACCCAGATGCCTGGACCGCTGGCTGGCTCAGCCTCTCAGCGAGCTGCTGGGAGAATGAGCCAGCCTCTCCTGCCCCCTCCAAAATATGGTGCTTCAGTGAGCACCCGAGGGACAGAGCAGAGAGCCAGTGATTGACAGTCACCGGCTCTCTGTAGATTGAATACTGAGATCAGCGGTCTTTGATGGATCATCTCTTGGTGTAAAGGCAGTGGTGGATAGCTGCAGCTGGTATTGGCACTGCAGCCAGCTAAGTGAGTATGATTGTTTTTTTTTTTTTTTGATACCTAAACTTCTCTTCTAAAGTATTTGTGAATACAGTAGACTAATTGTCAGCAGAAAAACTGCAAACCCCAACTGCTAACTGAATTTGTCTGTATGTTTATCCAAAATAATTGCTTAGTACCTTTTATTAATTCTCGGGCTGATAATGTCACAACCACTGACTCTTTGTATTCATTGCTAGGATATATCACTTATGTGAATGGCTGAACACCAATCAGATAGACTCTACTGTGCTCCAGGTATGAGACAGGAAGTCTCAGCTCCAACCCGGAACACAGTGCTGTATGCTGTATGTAGCCTCAGCTGCACACCCAGCAGCCTCACATTTTAGTGAGGGACATAGTTCGTACTATATAAAGTACACCGAAAAGCTGGAGTTCAGCTTTAAAGTGGTTGTTAAGCCACTATGTTATATTTACACAATCCCCTCTGTTGGATAACAACATGTGTCCTAGTGTCTGCGCTTTATAAAAAAATGCTGATTTCTACCTGATTTCACAGCACCTCCCGGCGCTTACATGACTCCTCGGCTCTCTCCTCTCCCCATCTGACAACTCCAGCAGACAGGGCCGAACACTCCCACTGACGTCAGCCAGGGAGGAGAGGAGGAGAGAGCTGAGGAGTCACGTGAGCGCCGGGAGGCACTGTGAAGTTAGGTAGAAAACAGCATTTTTTTGAATAAAACACAGACACTAGGACATATGTTGTTATCCAACAGAGGGGATGGTATAAACATAACATAGTTTTATAGCAGCAGGGAGGGGAGCAGAGTGGCGCTGGTATGAGCTGACAGGCAAGGAGGGAGGGGGAGAGGAGCACAGAGGAGGACAGGAGAGCTGCGGATGACGGAGGCACGTAAACTGATCACAGTGTCAGGGCTCAGCAGCTATGATAAACCGTGGTCAGTTTACAGGGGGAAGGGAGAACCAGGCAGGATCAACCAGGTATTTTAGGTGATACAGTGTGCCAAATTATGCAGCACAAGCACAAGCTTTAAGGGAACAGGATCCATTTTTTTTTTTTAGCGGAACAAACACTTTAAGTAAACGACCAGCAGATGTTTCTAAGCTGTTAGAAACTAAATAAAACTGACTTTAGAGTCACTGTTAGTTCAAATTAAAAGCAACTAGAGAAATTAAGGATGGTTTGGTTTAAAGCCCCTTTAGTGATTGTTAAAGACCTTTCCCCCCTTCCCTAAATTTCTCATCAGCATGCATCTCTGCTTTCAGCCTTATTAAATGTCAGGTTCCTGCCCTTTAATTAAGACAGGTTCTCTTTGTGCTTCAGAAACAGCCTTTTAAACCCATAAGGTCCCTTTCACACGGGCATTCCGATCAGGTCTGCCTGTCAGTTTTTCAGGCAGACCTGATCGGACCCTCCATTCATCTCTATGGATTGGCAGATGTCAGCGGTGACATATACGCTGATATCCGCCGATATCTGATCCTGTCTGTGAAATCCAGACACAGTGACCCTTTTTTCCATCTGTCTGGGGGATTGGATCAGATGGGATTGGATGAAAACGGACATGTGGGCCAATTTCACCAGATCTCCCCATAGAGGAGAGCGGGGCTTTGACAGGTCTGTCTCTGCATAGTGAGCAGAGACCAGGGGCGGATCCAGGGGGGGCAACGGGGCAATTGCACCCCCCGAGAACATACGAGTGGGTGAGCTGAGCCCTGAGCCGGCGGGTGAGCGAGTAATCATGCCGCCGGCCCGAGGCGGGCGGCTGGCGTGTGACTGAGGCTGAGCGCGGCCGAGGCAGCGAGCAGGCAGGTGTTTAAGCCACTCCCCTTCTGATAATGTGACTGAAGGGACGTTGCGTCGCGGCCATCTTGGTACTCCCGCACTCGTCCACAGTAAGCCTAGTGTTTGTCGGCAAGCGGACATTTTTATACACCCACCAGAGTCTTGCTTATCACAGTTATTTTTAACAGTAAACTCAACTTATATTTCACTAAATAAGCTGAGTTTACTGTTAAAAATAACTGTGAAAAGCAAGACTCCAGTGGGTGTATAAAGATGTCTGCTTGCCGACTTCTAACTCTAGTCTTACTGCTGACAAGGAAGTGAGGGTGTACCAAGATAGCCGCAATGCAACATGCTTTTGCATGCATATTCTGATTTACATGAGGTAATGAGTTACAATATCTCACTGCCCGCCCTCACTCTGGGACACATCCACTGGCAACTTGGCAAGTGATAATCCGCATGTTGTGGCAGGCGACATTGGCAAGTGACAATCCGCATCCTGTGGCAGGCGACATTGGCAAGTGACAATCCGCATCCTGTGGCAGGCGACAATGGCAAGTGACAATCCGCATCCTGTGGCAGGCGACATTGGCAAGTGACAATCCGCATGTTGTGGCAGGCGACATTGGCAAGTGACAATCCGCATGTTGTGGCAGGCGACATTGGCAAGTGACAATCCGCATCTTGTGGCAGGCGACATTGGCAAGTGACAATCCGCATCTTGTGGCAGGCGACATTGGCAAGTGACACGCTGCATCTGGTGGCAGGCGACGGTAGCAAGTGACACGCTCAGGGCTCCCAATGATTCTGCATTATGGTGAGTTGAACAATTTCATTTTACATTACAATGTAATAATATAAATAATGCGCCTCAATCATCCTGACACCACATCAACCATGGTGCTGTGATGATTGAAGCGCCAACACCAGCCATTGCCCCGACAAATTGCCTGCAAAATTTTATGGCAGTGCCCCTCCCGAGACTAGGCTCTGGATCCGCCCCTGGCAGAGACGGACCTTTCATTCGCCTGCTCAGCGGGGATCAGCGGATCGATTCCACACTGAGCAAAGCAGAGTCCGTCAGGCAGACAGCCCTGTGTGAAAGAACCCTTAGAGACATTCCTCTTTCTACTCTAACCTGCAAGGTGGTATTCCTTGTACCATCATCTCTGCAAGATAAGTGTCTGCACTGGTGGCCTTAGTTTGCAAGGAACTCTTTCTGGTTTTGCATAGGTGTTGAAGCCTAGGGCTTTCTGCTTGCCTAATGTAGTACCCAGTTTGCATTGCCATCCCTCCTTGCATGTGCTTGACCCATGGCAGAAACAGCCTTACAAGGAAAAACGAATACAGTTGACATTTATAAATATTAAAATGTGTTCTTGTAAATGTATACCTGCCACAAACAGAACACAACATTTAGTCTATTACAGAATGTCACAATCCAGACTTCTGACTTCTAGTAAAAAAAATAATACTATATTATGAAGCCTGCCCCAGTTCCTCCTCGTATTCCAATAAAGCCGGCAATTATGTGGTTCAGTAGCTCCTATAAATGCTGCTTGCAGCCAGGCCTGGCCGCTGTGGTTACAAACATCTTCCAGGCATCAGAGGCAGATTGCTCATCGAAGGGGATCCTGCCACCATCAGGAAATGCGGCAAAGAGGTTCATACACAGCATCTTCCCAAAGTAGTATATATTGTGCTTCCTCTGGGTTTTAGAGGTGTTCCCTTTAAGGCCTACCCCATTTTCTCCTCACTGCCAGCACCCCACCACCTTCTTCCTTCTCACCGTCAGCACCCCAACCCTCCACCACACCACCAGCACCCCAAACCCTTTTCCTCCTTCTAACCCAGCACCCATCACCTTTCCTGCTTCTCATCACCAGCACCCCAACCCTCCACCACACCACCAGCACCCCAAACCCTTTTCCTCCTTCTAACCAGGCACCCATCACCTTTCCTGCTTCTCATCACCAGCACCCCAACCCTCCTCCTCCTGGTAATCCTCCTCTGCCTCTTGCTACCTCATTGCATTCCATGTTCTAGTGCACCTGGGCAGGCGTGGCCTTTCTGCAATATAATGGCAGCTAGGAGATGGCCATCTTGACTTTATATTGGCAGCTGGGCACCTGCCACCGTGGTGTAGCCCAGGCTATAAACTTGTGGATGGGGGATTTGGTAAAAGCTGATATTAAGATACTAAGCCTGAGGGTGATTTGATCCAACAACAGCAGATATGCTAAAAAAGGCCAAAAAACACTTCAGAGCTCTGTGGGCTGGCCCTAGGGACAGCTTTGTTCAAGTACGCTGTGACCGAAATCAGAACATCCAATTTGCATACTCGATCCAGTTCAGTGACTCACTCTGGGGAATTAACTAAGCTTCCTGTGCTCTAATGGTGCATGAAACGGTTAGAAGTGGTGTGTACCACCTGAATTATATAGATAGATCTGTTTCAGGTCTATCTGCACCACCCACGCAGGATCTATTTCAGAGTGAAATAGAAACTAGTGCAAGTCTGCCCCTAATTAACAGAGTGAATGCTGCAAATTTTCATATAGAAATTACCTGTCGGACAGGATGCGAGCTGTCAGCACCCACATCACTCTTTCAGCCAGTGCAGTGATTACACTACACGAGCAGAGCCTGCAGGGTTAACAACCCTCCTCCTTCCTCCACTATGAGCTGAGCAGGGGGCAGGGGAACATGCAGCCCCAGTTCTCATATTCTCTATGAGGTGTCTGTCACAGCCCCAGATCGAACAGAGAACTGATCGCTCCAAATTAAAGTATAACTAAAGGCAAAACCATTTATTTAGCTTTGGGTGGACAAAAATTAGAACCCCTTTCAGGTGTTTGCTGCTGCCTGTGCCCCCCGTTAGGGAGATTCACCCTCTATATATGTCCTATTTGCTGTTATCACCAAAAGCGAAAGTAAAAAAAGCCAAATTTCGGGTTGCCCAAGAACAGTAATAGAGGGGAACACTAGTTGTAGTATCCCTGATGATAACCAGGGATTCCTTCATTTTGGAGGGATTTTTTCCCACTTCCTGTTTTGCTTATGGGACAGGAAATTAAGGAAAATCCACCCAATGGGACACAGAACAAAAAACCCTATCTTACACTAGCCAAAAATAATTAAAAATTATTGCTTTCAGCTCTACTTTAAGACACCAGATGTAGTAATTTGGGGATATTTATTTACTACAGGCAGCTATATAGTGCCATCAATTAACACAGCACATTATACATTCACATCACTCCCTGCCCTCAAAGAGCTTATAATCTTAACCAGCTGGCCATAGATGGTTTGAATCTCAGCCAGTTCAGCAGAACCCCCCCCCCCCCCCCCCAAGAGAACACAATAGCTCTGTGTGAGGAGAAAGCCAAAAAGAAAGGCAAGCAATAAATATAATTCGAGATTTTATCTGATCAGTATTTTTTAATTAAAAAAATGATAGATTGTCTGACATTGCAATGGCCCCCCTACTAGTAAAAAATTCAACATATTGATCCCGAACTTGACGGGCACTTTGGGGGGCCAAGCCAGTATGGCCAATATCCAGGCCTGTCAGAGGATTCCCTATAAGTCCGGCCTCAGGCCCAAGTGATATGATATAATTGGTCGAATGTTTGTGTAAATAATTGTGCAGGATGCAGCACGCTAGGACAATGTGATTTAGTCTGTATTCCGCCATGTGGATAGCTGTCTGAAACAGGCGGAACCGGCTGGCCATAATCCCAAAAGCATTCTCCCCAGCTCTTCTCGCTCTGGCCAGGCAGAAGTTAAAAACCCTCCTCTCCGGGGTGAGGGTCCTTTGGGGGAATGGCCTCATGAGGTGCTTGCTCAGATCGAAGGCTTCATCTGCTATGAAGACAAAGGGGAGTCCTTCCACGTTATCCGCATCAGGTGGCAATCCCAGGCCACCACTCTGGAGATGCTGGTAGAACCACATCTGGGCGAAGACTCCTCCATCCGACATCCATCCATTCTTCCCCACGTCCACATACAGAAATTCATATTGTGCCGACACCACTGCCATTAAGACAATACTATGGAACCCCTTATAATTAAAATAGTATGACCCCGAATGGGGTGGTGGCACGATGTGGACATGTTTCCCATCTATAGCCCCTCCACAGTTGGGAAAGTCCCAACTGGTGGCAAAATGGGATGCCACAGTCCGCCATTCCTGTGGCACTGAAAGAAACTGGGGAGTTAAACAAGAAAATAAAAAAACATCAGTAATTTTGCACATAACATTGCAAGCACATTACATAAAAAACATTATTGCCCAGCATCAGTATAACATTAATTTTAATATTATTTAAAGACTAAAATTGCCCACTTATAAGATTCCTCACCCCCTCTGATGGCACATTGATACATTTTAGGGGGGGGATTCTAAATCAAGTTAAGGACACACAGGGGTTGATTTACTAAAGGCAAAAAGACTGTGCACTTTGAAAAGTGCAGTTGCACTCTGCAAGTGCAGTTGCACTCTGCAAGTGCAGTTGCTCCAGAGCTTAGTAAATAAGGTAAGGCTTCATGTTGCAAAGAGTACCCAATCACATGCAAGGGAAATAAAAAAAACTGCATTTTTGCTTGCACATGATTGGATGATGAAATCAGCAGAGCTTCTGCTCATTTACTAAGCCCTGGAGCAAATGCACTTGCAGAGTGCAACTGCATTTTGCAAAGTGCAACGTCTATTTGCTTTTAGTAAATCAACCTCACAGACCATACTGATAAATTTTAGGGGGGGTGGAGGGGATTCTAAATCAAGTTAAGGACACACAGACCATTTTGATAAATTTTAGGAGGGCGGGAGGGGATTCTAAATCAAGTTAAGGACACACAGACCATTTTGATATATTTTAGGGGGGGGGGGGGGATTCTAAATCAAGTTAAGGACACACAGACCATTTTGATAAATTTTAGGGGGGGATTCTAAATTAAGTTCTAAATCAAGTTAAGGACACACAGACCATTTTGATAAATGTTAGGGGGGGATTCTAAATCAAGTTAAGGACACACAGACCATTTTGAGACATTTTAGGGGGGGGGGGGGATTCTAAATCAAGTTAAGGACACACAGACCATTTTGATAAATTTTAGGGGGGAAGGGATTCTAAATTAAGTTAAGGACACACAGACCATTTTGAGACATTTTAGGGTAAAGCACTACAAAATTGAGCTAACAAAATACATTAAGTGAGTAGACTAGGTGGATATGGGCCCAGAATTGCATGCTGGGGAGGTTAGTGAAGGCAAATGCATGCAGGACAAAAAAGAGCATTAAAAAATTACAGAATGCATGAGGACAAAGAGGACATTCGCACTATATTGCAATCATGGTAATTAGTGTTTGAGTAAAGAAATACATTACAATGGCAAACATTAAATACAATAAAATGTGATGTTAAAGGATAAACCTTACCTTAATATAGTCCTTCTGCAGGACCTGAATGATGGCAGAACAGGTCTCTGGGATAATGATCCCCAGAGCCTGGGGGGGAGATGCCTGTCGAGAACTTGAGGTCCTGCAGGCTTCTCCCTGTCGACAAGTAACGCAACGTGGCGACTAGCCTCTGCTCCGCAGTGGTGGCTGGCCTCATGCAGATATCCTGCCTGCTGATATAAGGAGTCAGCAAAGCCAACAAACGGTCAAAAACGGGGTCCGTCATCCGGAGAAAGTTCCTGAAATCCTCAGGATTATTCTCATGGATCTCACGGAGCAATGGCATGTGAGAGAATTGGTCACGCTGGAGCAACCAATTCTTCGTCCATGAACTCCTCCTTGCCCTACTACAGCACCAAGCACATACAAAGCACGAGCTCGACTATGAGAACGTACCTGCAACATGGCTTTAAAACGGTCGGCTGGTCAGAACGCACTTAAGAGAACGCACTGAAGAACAACAAGGGCTGTGAAGAGTGAGCTGAAAATCAGCAACGAGCGGACAATAAGACACTGATAAATCAATGCGAACTGACTACACGCACTGAAAAGCAGATACAAACCTCACAAGCACAAACTAAACAACAGATAAACGATCTGAAAAATACAAGTTTCACAAGCGCGAATCGTCTCTCACCAAACTTCTACTAACACGAGATAAACACGAGATTAGCAGAAGGATCCCAAAGGGTGTCGCACGAGCTATTGAACTTCCATTTTATAGCCTCGTCGGACCTGGTGTACGTCACCACGTACTAGGCTGTCGGACTTTGGTGTGATCGTATGTAGGCAAGTCCGTTTGTTAGAAAGTCCGTCGGAAGTCTGAAAGTCCGTCGGAAAGTCCGTCGGACCAGTCCGGTCGAAAAGTCCGCCCGTGTGTATGCCCCATAACACTAACCTATCTATCCCTGTAAAGAAAAAGTCAGTATACATACTTTTTCTGAAGCTGATCTGACCTGATCTCCAGCGGTGGAAGCTCTGCAGAGGACACAGCCGACAACGGCTGTGAAATGAATGGGGAGTGACGTCACCTATAGAGTTACTATGGGGCTTCCATTGTCGGATGTGTCCTCTGCACCCACCTCAGCAGCGAAGCCGAGGCTGACAGCTCAGCGTGGGATTGGGTCGGATCGCCCGCAGAAAAAGTATGTATACTGATTTTTTCTTCACAGGGTTAGATAGGTTAGTGTTAGATCGTCAATATCTGTAGATGCAAGGATTTTAGTTTTAGGGTGGACTTCTACTTTAAAGTGGATGTAAACCCAGTGAAGTGAACAGCCTCAGATGATACACAGGGATTTTTAAGTTTTACAGGTATATCTGCTGTCTTCAGCTTTATATACTGTTTGAAAAGTGCTCATCCTGTTAGAATTTTCACTTTCTGATTCATCTGTGGGTGTAGATTCTTGCTATACACTAGAGCTGCGCGATTATTCGTTAAAAGATTGCGATCTTGATTCAACCCCCCTCACAATCTTAACCCAATTTTTCCTCAATTCTATGTGACAAATGCAAAGCTGGAAAAAAAAAAAAAAAAAAAGTTTATCAACATTCCTCAGCACTGGGAAATAGAGAAGAGAAGAGATACAGTGGGGGTTATTTACTAAACCTGGAGTGAAAAATCCAGTGAAGCTCTGCGTAGAAACCAGTCAGCTTCCAGGTTTTATTGTCAAAGCGTAATTGAACAAAATTAAGTTAGAAGCTGATTGGCTGCCATGCACAGCTGCAACAGATTCTGAGTGCTCCAGTTTTAGTAAATCTACCCCAATGCATCTCTCAGTTCTTTTAGATCAAAGGAATGAACTTCTGTGTGTAAATGAGGTCAGTTTAACCACTTAAAGAACAAGCCTTTTTCTGACACCTGTTGTTTACAAGCTAAAATCAGTATTTTCTGCTAGAAAACTACGTAGAACCCCCAAACATTATATATATGTATATATATATATATATATATATATATATATATATGTATGTGTGTATATATATATATATATATATATATATCTGTGTAAAACTGTAAAGTTAGCCCAATTTTTTTGTATAATGTGAAAGATGATGTTACGAGAATCGTGATCTTGATTCTCATTTTATTAAGAATCGTGCAGCTCTACTATACACTGTGAGACAGCTGATTGGAGGAAAGGCACACACCCCCTCCCCACACATGCAGAGCTTGCCTGTGACTAGTTCAGCTTTGTGCTAATCTATTTATAGCTCCCCCTCTGACACAAACTTCAGGCTCCCATCTCGCAGACTTTGTCAGGAGTTATCAGGCTGATAACAGACAAATGGAGCTGAAGACAGCTACTGGACATAGTGCTTTGAAGAGAGATAAGAAAACACTGCTGATATACGTGCCTAGCTCAAATTTCATGAATCGGGTTTACATCCACTTCAAGCTTTGATAATAAAACCTGGAAGCTGATTGATTTCTATGCAGAGCTGCACCAGATTTTGCAGGTGCCAGTTTTAGTAAATCGCGTAAATCTCCCCTATTGTATTTATGCCAGAGGCTTGGTTTACACTATTATGATGTCAGACATTGTATGTGATTCGCACTGCATTGCTGTGCAGATCACATGCCATGTCTGTGCGATGCGAATTCAGGCATACAGAATGTATGCCTGAATTTGCATCGCATTCATACTAAAATGGTGCAGGACCTTTTTTTTGGTCCGCACTGGAATCAGATCGAATGGGTGTTCACATCTATGATCTGATTCCTGCACCATTTCACATTGTGATCTGCAAACCGATCTGGCGGTATCATTAACTTTGTTCTCAGAGGGCAGTGTGAACTGCCTGTGAGAGGCATGCGATGCAGGAACTCGCACAGGAATCGCGCTGGTTCCCGCATTGCATATGTGTGAGCCCAGCCTCAATGGAACAGGGCATACAATACCGTGTGCAGACATCTCAACCTGCAAAAATTTCAGGGAGGTGGCAAACTCATTTCAGGGAGGTAGGCGTGGCTTAAACCGTGCTACATATTGCGCGTGGCTTAAATGGGGTGTGGTTTTATAGGGTCTGAGATGACTTACATAGTGCAGAATGTAGTAATGTTAAATAGGGAATGTACAGTGCGGAGTGTATGGCGGTGGGTAGTATGTGCAGGAGAGGAGTGCGGATTGTATGTAGGTGGGTATAATGTGCATGTGAGGAGTGTGGAGTGTACAGCACTGAGTAGTATGTGCAGGATGGTGTCAGTAGGGCAGTGGACGGTGTCAGTAGTTATTTATTTTTATTATTATTTCTTTATAATTTTATTATTTTAATTATTTTTTACAATTTATCTTTTTGTTTTTCACAATGATTGGGGGTGGGGGTAGTGGACAGTGTCAATAGAGCAGTGTTGTCAGTAGTTTTTTGATTTTCTTATTTTCTCTATCATGTTTTAAAATGTTGTTGTTTATTATTTTCTTTAAATTATTATTTTTTTATATTTTTTCACAGTGCTTCTGGGGAAGGGGTGGGGAGTATGTTGTGGTGATGGTGTCAGTAGGGCAGTGGATGGTGTCATTAGTTTTTATTTTTACATATTGTTTTTTTTTTTTACAATTTTTTTTTTTAAATACTTTTTGGGGGGAGTGGACATTGTTGGTAGGTCAGGGGGGTGGTGTCAGTAGTTTTATTTTATTTTTTATAATTTTTTTTTTTATAATTTTTGTTTACAATTTCATTTTTTGTATATTTTTTGAAGTTTTTTAAAACCAACCCTGTTGGGCGGGGGGGGGGGACGCTTTGGTAAGATATCAGGGGTCTAAATAGAACCCTGAAATCTCCCCTTTGAGACAGAGAAAGAAGCTGAGGACACAGATTCCCCAGTCCCTTTCTCAGCATTGAAGATGAATAGACAGGAGACAGCGGCTCCTGTCCATTCATAAAATGAGCTGAGTAAACACACAGGTTACTCTGCTCAGTTTTCACAGGACACAGTAGCTTGCTCACTGTGTCCAATTCAGAAAAGGAAGGGGCTGGTAAATGACCGGTCCCTTCCTCCGCTCTCCATCCTGACAGATCCCCACAGCCGGCGGAAGAGGAGAGGAGGGAAGCTGGCTGTGGGGGACAAGGGAGTGCAGAGGAGTACAGGGAGCCGGAGAAGAACAGAGGGGGTGAAGGACACAGAGGGGAGCCGTAGAAGAAGAACAGGGGGGTAGAAAGACACGGAGGGGGGCTGGAGGAGGAGGATACAGGGAACAGCCGGGAATAATCGGTGCAGCAGGAGGGACAGCTGTGATCACTGATCTCCCTGTATAGGGAGAGAAGGAGAAGTGGATGTCAGCTATACAGGGAGATTGGTGTTCACAGCTGCCCCTCCGATCATCCCCGACTGTGAACCAGGGGACCATCCAGGATCAGCCCTGTAGCTGGGATATCGGGCAGCACTTGCGGGTGTCCGGGAGCCAACCCACACCTCGTGGAAGACTTGGGACGTCTGCGTATGCTTGTGCAGGGCCTTGTTTACTCACACAAGGATGCATAGGTGTTCTATACATCCTGTCCCATTAATGTCAACTGTCCCAGTATGATATGTGTGTGGGTGTGTCCAGGTCCCTGATTGCATACAGGGTGAGTTCAGGGATATACACCCACAAGGTGTCACATTGGTACACAGTTAACATCAAGACTGTCTGCACAGGGATGAACAGAATGCCCTGCACAGGCATATTGCATATCTCCAAACTTTTTGAGATGAGAATGAGGGACACCCATCAGCAAAAGTATGCAGGCATAGGACACACCCCCTGCCATGCCCCTTAAAGGAGAATTGTACAAAAAAACAAGATTGATTAAACCCACAAGTGCTTTCTTTACCACTACTATTCCTTTATATTGGCTTTTGGAATTTACAAATGCAGCAATTTAGAAATCAGTTGAAAGGTTTAGCACTCAGAAACACTTTTTGATAAAAAAAGTGCACTTTATATACATCTATATAGATCAGACCAAAATGAGGGACAAGTGAGGTGGAATGAGGGACAGAGGGACATTGCTCCAAATCAGGGACAGTCCTTCCAAATCATGAACAGTTGGGCGGTATGATATTGTACGCCTTGTGCATGATAGCCAGGAAAATATGATTTACAAAGGTCAGCAACAGCAGTGCAAGTTTCTCTTTGTGCACATTTCCTTTTAATACTCATTTTCTGTCCTGGTGACAAAATAAATATGAACGTGTCTGCAGTAACTATCAGTTCATTTTATAGCCTTCCCACCCCATGCAGGTGGGCGGGGATCACCAGACAGATTTGCCGGATGTGACGTCCCGGAAGCACGAAGTGTGCTGCATTAATTCCTCCCATCCGGTGGGTTGTGCTTTGTATTCGGTCCGTGGTTGATGGTGGGTTCGGTTTTTAGTCATGGCGTCGCCTAGTAGCAGCAATGGCCCTTCTGAGAAGAAGAAAGTGACCGAGCTCCGCGTTATCGACTTGAAGTCCGAGCTGAAGCGGAGGAACCTGGACGTGACCGGGGTGAAGAACGTGCTGGTGTCCCGGCTCAAGCAGGTATGAGGCCTCTCTGCGAATATGGGGGAGGGGCTGCTGGTGTAATGGCTTCCCTGCCACCTGAGGCCCTGGCTGTGGATGGGGGAGGTTGTGTGGAGGTGCTGCATTCATTATCGGTCCCCAGGTGTCTCCTATATCTAGAGAGAGGGCTGAGATTTATCCTAGGAAATGTCCATGGCTGTGTTTTATAGCACAGGTAAAGCTTTTCTCCTTTTCTGTATCAGCACTAAGGCCTCGTTCACATATGTCACATAATGCTTGTATGTATGTATGTGTGTGTGTGTGTGTGTGTGTGTGTGTGTGTGTGTGTGTGTGGTGGTTTTTTTTTTTTTTTTTTTTTTCTTTGTGTGTGTTGCTGTGTGCATAGGGAGGCATATTCACTTCATACACACCATAAATGTGACTCCAAAGTCACTCAGGTACCCTTTTTGTGTCAAGCTTCAGGCGTCTTTTTTTTTGTAACCACCTTTTGATTCATGTGAAATGTGCGTCTGCATTACAGTGAATGGTACCGCAAGCCTGCCCCATATTTATTTTTTAAGAAAATGTGCCCAATTGTGCGTTTATGCCATGGCACACAATAGTGTAGATGCAGCCTTTGGCTTTGTTCATACTTGCTCTTCAGAGAGCATTTGGCAGGCAGTCAATAGGTATCTTTATCACCACCTCACTACCTGTTTTATTTCACCCCCACCCCTTGACTGGCAGAGTACCACACCGCAACTGCATGCATTGTGTGTGTTTACAGTGTGGCCACATTCACTTTAATGGTCACATTCTGCAGTTGGTAGTGGCTGCTGAGTGTGACACGGGGTGTTTTAAAATATATATATGTGTGTGTGTGTGTGTGTGTGTGTGTGTGCACATCTTCACTGTTCTCACGATTCGATTACTATTATCTGGTCAACAATTCGATTCCGCGATGCATCATGATTACCGACGAGCCTCCGCTTGGGCCGCCTAGGCAACCTTCAATCTTCTGGGACACATCACAGTTCCCAAAAGATTGCCTAGCTATGAAGGAAAGCCTAGTGAGACATGCGCACCCGGCTGTGAAGCTGCAAGCTGTCACAGCCGGATGCCCACAGTAGTATTGCCAGCGCTGTGGACAGCCACTTGTGGCCCGTCAAACGCAGCCATCACGTCACTACCCTCCCACAATGCACGGGCCACCACTGGTGCTGACTTTTCCTTGGCGTTCCTGTTTGCACCTTCCAGCACACTAGGAGTTAACAGTGGAATGTGCACAGGATAGCCAGGGACCTGTCAGCACAGAGCGAGAGGTGTAAGTAGAGTACACATTTGTACTGTACTTTTTTTTTTTTTTTTAAATTACTTTCTTTTAATAAATGCCGTGTTACAATGAATGAAGTGCACCGCTGTACTGTATGTGCTTTTTGAAAAAAAAAGTCACTTCATACCGAATTACACAGTAGTACGATATATCCCGCTCATGTGACTCCCGGAGAATGCAGCGTGCTATGCGCAGTAGGGACACGGCCGTGAAGCCGAAAGTCTACACTGCCAGGTTCCCTTACAAGCAATGGCGGCAGCACCCAACCATGTAAACATCGGCTGCTGCGCCAACATCGTTGGACTCCAGGACAGGTAAAGTGTCCTAATGTTAAAGGTCAGTATGTAAGTGGCGGGTGGAACTCCTCTTTGAACTCAACTCCATAAAAGCCTATGTGTCAATGCCAGGGCTGAAACAACTAATCGATGAATCGATTACTATTTTCATAATTGATTAATTGGCCAGTAACATAATGGGGTTAAAAAAAAAAACGAAAATGAGCCCTTTATAGTACAAAAAGAATAATCGCTACTGTAAATATTACTTTCACAGTTTCTACAGTAAAAAAGAACCCCTTAAAGTAGTGATTATCTGCTCCCTTTTTTTTTTTTTTTTTTTTTTACCCCATTATGTTACTAAACATCTTAGACCTGGTTCACATCTCTGTGTTTTTTGGTGCTTTTTGCAGAAACGCACTACAGTTCATTTATATGGTTTCCTATGGGACACGTTCACATCTATGCTTTTTTCAGCCGCTGCATATTTGGAAAGGGTCGGGAACTTTTTTTTTTTTAACGCAAAGCGGTGCTTTTTTTTTTTTGTCTCAATATACTTCAATGGAGAAGCTGCAGAAAAGCATGTAATGCGTTTTTGCAGCAATTTGTGTTTTTTTTTTTTTTTTTTTTTTAATACCACTTCCCGCCCGCCCTATAGTGGATTGACGTCTGGGAAGTGGTTCCGTTATCCTGACTGGGCGTCATATGACGTCCAGCAGGATAACATGCCGCTGCGCGCCCATCGGTGGAGCGGTGTGTCAGCCTGACACACCGCTCCACCGATCTTGGTAAAGAGCCTCCGGCGGAGGCTCTTTACCACGTGATCAGCCGTGTCCAATCATGCTGTCAATGGGAAGAGCCGTTGATCGGCTTTTCCTCACTCGCGTCTGACAGACGCTAGTAGAGGAGAGCCGATCGGCGGTTCTCCTGACGGGGGGGGTCTGCGCTGATTGTTTATCAGCGCAGCCCCCCCCCCCCCTCGGATCACCACACTGGACCACCAGGGATCGCCACTAGGACCACCAGGGAAGGGGCAAAGTGGGTGGCCATGTATGTACCCCATGGCCATCCACATGTGCCCAATGTGCCCAGTCTGTGCCAATCAGTGCCCACAAAGGGGCACTGATTGGCACCATTATGTTACAGATCTGCCCAGCAATGCCCCCAATATGTTTTGTCGTTGCCGCCGTATCAGTTCCCGCCATTGAAGGAGAAAACGTACTTATTTTACAAAAAATTTTAAAAGAAACAAAGAAACTTGTTCGTTTTTTTTTTTTTTTTTTTCTCCCTTCGTCTTTCAGGACAGCACCTGGAGAGAGCGCAGCTCCACCCACTTTCCCAGGAAACACTGCAGTCAGTTTCTTTAAAGACCGGACACTTCCACCATGGCCTCAGTTGTAGTGTTTCCTCCGCCATGGTGGAAGCGCTGCAGGGAACCAGGGGTGTGCTGCGCTTTCTCCAGGTGGTGAAGGTTAGGGCATACCGGATCGTTTTTCTTCTTTTCCAAAGACAGCCCAGCATCCTCCCTGACGTGTGGGGGATTCTCCGGTGCCTCCTCCTCTTCATGCTCGGCGAGAGCCAGGCTGCGAGGGTCCCGCTCCTACAGACCGGTGGCAGGGCTGTGGAGTAGAGCGGCGTCTATTCCACGGGCCGCACGCCTTCCGGGTTCGGATGGCAAGCGTGTCATTTCCGACCGGGGGCGGGGCCTCGAGCGGCGCGACGCGGCTTCCGGTTCCGGCCGCTGGAACGCAGGAGGGGGGGGCGGTCTCCATGGCTGATTTCATTTCCGGCCCTCACAGCGGTGAGCGGCCCGGGAAAATCAAATAAAAGAGCACAAACGCCGCTGTGTGTCCTGTCAATAATGGAGGACGATCAGACGGCGGTGGCAGGAGCAGGAGCCACAACAATCAGCCAGGCTCAGGTAAGCAGGGATACTGGTCTCTGTCTTTTACTCTATGGGCATTTATAATGTTTAGTTATTATCCCTTCCCTAAAAAAAAAAAAAAAAAAAAAAGTGGGGAGCCTGCAGATCACTTGGTCCTGAGTACTAAAGGAGGGATAAGTGATTAATTATGTTTTAAGGTGGATCTGTGGGGTGATTCACCGGCTGTGGAACAGATCATAGGTGTTAAAGGGTTAACTTCCTTGGTGGTGTTTTTTTCTGTGTTCCTTATACAGCATGTAAACTGTTGTTTGTGAAATATGGTTCAGCTATTGTCTTTTTTCCCTTGGGATATTGCAGAAGGCTAAGGAGAAGACCAAGCATGTCTCCCCTATTGTTAAAAGGAAGTGTCCCTCTTGTAAGGGGTTACTGAGGGATTCCTGGCCCAAAGTATTATGCAAATCTTGCATTACGGACATAGTTAAGGAGGAGACAGCTCCTGCTAGTCCTGCAGCTCAACAAAGCGAATTGCTAAGCTCTTTCAGGAAGGAACTGGCAGACACCTTTGAGTCCTTCAGGTCCTACCTAGATAGGCGTCCAACGGCGCATAGCAGTGTGGTGCCACATTCTCAATCCTCTGTTTCAGCATCCAGAGGGGGCAGCGACTCAGAGGAGGAGGAAAGTAACATTTTACTAAATTCGGAGGAGGAAGCAGAAGAAGTAAATGAAGCTTCTTCTCCTTCTTCTAGGTACAAGTTATCCCTTGAGGAGGTAGATGATTTACTAAGAACAATTCATACTACCCTTAACATCACAGAGGATAAGGCTCAGCTATCCCTACACGATAAGATGTTCCAAGGCCTCGGGGAGGAAAAACACAGGGTTTTTCCTGTACATAAATTCCTATCAGAGACCATTAAAAGGGAGTGGAAGGATCCAGAGAGAGCCCCCTTCTTTTCTAAATCCCTCAAGCGAAGGTTTCCGTTTGATGAGGATAGCTCGCATATTTGGAATAAAAAGCCAAGACTAGACGCAGCCTTTTCCCAGGTATCTAGGAATACTGACCTGGCCTTTGAGGACATGGGTATCCTTAAAGATACCATGGACAAAAAGGCAGACTCCCTATTAAGGAAGGCATGGGATTCTTCTTTAGCAAATTTGAAGCCTGCCATGGCCTCAACTGTGGTAGCCAGAAATCTGGAACACTGGCTGGAGCAGCTGAAGATCCACATTGAGGCAGGGACGCCTCGTAAGGATCTGCTAGATACGCTACCGGTGTTATCAAGGGCGGTAGGGTATATAGCAGATGCCTCAGCGGAGTCAATCAGGATGTCAGCCAGATCCACAGCTCTGATAAACTCAGCTCGCAGGGCGTTATGGGTCAAGACATGGACAGGGGATACTGCTTCAAAGACAAAATTATGCGGTTTACCCTTTGAAGGTGATCTAGTGTTTGGCCCTGGGCTGGAAGCTATTCTTGACAGAACAGCTGACAAAAAGAAGGCTTTCCCTATAAAGAAGAAGGTACTTCCGCAAGGCAACAGAAATTTTCGTGCTTTTCGAAAGACCCCAGATACCAAAGAGGCAGGCTACAAAAGGCCTTGGAAGTCTCAAAGAGGGAGGGGTAAGTCAGGAGTACTTTTTCGCCCCCCAACCACAAGCCCAAAAACCCAGTGACGGTCAGCCAACTGTGGGAGCAAGGTTACAGACCTTCTTTTTACAGTGGAAGACTATAACAAGCAGCCAGTTTATCCTCAGGACCATCTTGGAGGGTTACAGGCTGGAATTTTCTCAACCTCCTCCTGTGCGTTTTTACATAACCCAGGCTCCCCGAGACTCAGAAAAGTCACTAGCAATGACAGCTATCCTGAAGGACTTGATGCTACAAAAAGTGATAGTGAACGTACCCCCTGGGGAATTAGAACAGGGGTGCTATTCACACATATTTCTTGTGAAGAAACCGTCGGGAAAATTCAGGCTCATCCTGAACCTGAAGATTCTAAACAAGGCTATCAGGTACAAGAAGTTCAGGATGGACACAATATTCTCAGTAAAGAATCTCCTGACCCCGGGATGTTTTATGGCTTCCATAGACCTGAGAGATGCATACTTGCATGTACCAGTAGCGTCAACATCTCAGAAACACCTAAGGTTTGCGATAAAACTGGGGGAATCTACCCTTCATCTCCAGTTCAGAGCTCTCCCTTTCGGGCTGTCATCTTCTCCGAGGATTTTTACAAAAGTCCTGGCGGAGGCCTTGGCCCCACTCAGAGTAGAGGGGGTATCAGTCCTGCCCTATCTGGACGATCTACTAATTTTTGCCAAAACAAGGGACCTGTTAGTGAGAGATCTGGAAAAGACAATGAGACACCTGGTAGGTCTAGGATGGATAATCAACGAGGAGAAATCAAACTTGATTCCATCTCAGACCATACTATTCTTGGGTTACACGATAGATTCCATCCAGGAGAAAATTTTTCTCCCCGAAGGGAAGAGGGAGAAGCTTCAGGAGGCAGTGAAGAAGACGCAGACAAATATGCCAATCTCCATAAGAGCAGCTATGTCGGTCTTAGGGCTACTCACTGCGACTATTCCAGCGGTGCAGTGGGCACGTCTACATGGAAGGGAGCTCCAGCAGACAATTTTAACGAGTTGGTCCTATGGAGAGTCCCTAGAAAAATTAATAAGGATACCTGCGCGGGTTCAGAGGAAGCTTTGGTGGTGGAGAAATCACTCAAACCTGAACAGGGGTCTGCTCTGGAGTTTTCCTTTGCAGAAAAGATTAACAACAGACGCAAGTTCCTGGGGTTGGGGCGCCCACCTGGACGAGCAGATGGCTCAGGGGAGTTGGACAGACTGGGAAGCCAGAAAGTCCTCCAATTGGAGAGAGCTGAGGGCTATTCTCTTGGGTCTATGGGCCTTCGAAAGAACAGTCCGGGGCCATCATGTTCAGGTCCTATCGGACAATGCCACAGCGGTGGCCTATATATCAAGGCAGGGAGGAACAAGGAGCAGGGCTCTGCTATCCTTGGCACTCCAGATTCTAGCCTGGGCAGAAGACAGGCTAAACTCCATAACAGCGATACATCTGAAGGGAGATTTAAACCTTATGGCAGACTTTCTGAGCAGAGAAAGAGTACTGGAAGCAGAATGGAGTCTAAATGTAGAGACTTTTCAACAACTAACAGAAAGATGGGGAATGCCCCAAATAGATCTTTTCGCATCCCAAAAGAATGCAAAAGTAGAGGCCTTCTTCTCACTGAACAGGCAGGATCAGGCAGAGGGATTGGATGCATTAGCGCAGCCATGGAAATTCCAGTTGTGCTACGCCTTTCCCCCCTTTCAGATGATCCCCTTGGTCTTAAGAAAGCTACAGAAAGAGAACACGACGATGATTCTGGTGGCTCCTTTCTGGCCCAAACGGGCTTGGTTCGCAACAATACAGGGGATGGCGGTGGAACCTTATTGGGAGCTTCCGCTTCGGAAGGACCTCCTAACGCAGGGCCCCCTTCATCACCCAAATACCCAGCATCTCAGGTTGACAGGTTGGTTACTGAGGAGCAGATGTTAAAAAATAAGGGCCTTTCAGATAAACTGGTCTCTACCCTGCTGAACAGTCGTAAAGAGGTTACCAGGGCCATCTACTTCAAAACGTGGAAACGATTTAATAGCTGGTGTGCGATTAGGATACTTTCGCCACAGGAAATCGCTTCAGTGCTAGAGTTTCTCCATGAGGGAATGGAGATGGGGTTGGCAGCTAGCACCCTAAAAGTGCAGGTAGCTGCATTATCGGTTTTTCTTGAGAGGCAGTTATCAAGGGAGCCGCTTATTATTAGGTTTTTCAAGGCATTGGCCAGAGCTAGGCCAATACCTTTTAAGTTTTTTCCTAGATGGGACCTGTCTGTGGTTCTGCGGGGTCTAATCAAAGGGCCGTTTGAACCTCCAGAGGAAGCGTCAATCAGGCTATGGTCGTTAAAAATAGTCCTGTTAGTAGCAGTAACTTCAGCTAGGAGAGTAAGCGAGTTACAAGCTCTTTCCATAAGAGAACCCTTTTGTTATATTTTTCCAGACCGGGTAGTGCTAAAAACTGACCCGGGTTTCTTGCCAAAGGTGGCATCAGCATTTCATAGGGAACAAGAGATAATTCTCCCTACCTTTTGTCCTAACCCGTCCAGTGCTAAGGAGAGGTCTTTCCATTCCCTGGACGTGAGAAGGTGTTTATTACATTATATAGAGATAACGAAAGATTTTAGAAGATCAGATTCGCTCTTTGTTCTCTTCTCTGGTCCACGGAAGGGGTATAGAGCATCCAAAAGCACCATAGGTAGATGGCTCAGAATGGCCATCAGCGAAGCTTATAAAGCTTCAGGAGCAGAGCCCCCTAAGGGGGTAGTAGCCCATTCAACAAGGGCAGTAGCAACGTCCTGGGCGGAGAGGGCAGGGGCTTCCCCGGGTCGGATCTGTAAAGCGGCCACGTGGACAAGTTTCTCCACCTTCACCCGCCACTACAGGTTGGACTTGCTATCAGCAGCGGAACAGTCGTTTGGCAGGAAGGTCCTGCAGGCGGTGGTCCCACCCTAGAGTAAGTACTCTTTTATCATCTCCAGGTGCTGTCCTGAAAGACGAAGGGAGAAAACCCTAGTTAGACTTACCGGTAACGGTATTTCTACGAGTCTTTCAGGACAGCGCCGATGACCCGCCCTAAGTTTTGAGGTTGTAAGATGTGTTATTGCTGTGTTCTGCTTATCTAATTTCAGCATGGCTGGAGGTACTCTATGAACAACTGAGGCCATGGTGGAAGTGTCCGGTCTTTAAAGAAACTGACTGCAGTGTTTCCTGGGAAAGTGGGTGGAGCTGCGCTCTCTCCAGGTGCTGTCCTGAAAGACTCGTAGAAATACCGTTACCGGTAAGTCTAACTAGGGTTTTTTTTTTACCACTTCCCGCCCGCCCTATAGCGGATTGACGTCTGGGAAGTGGTTCCGTTATCCTGACTGGGCGTCATATGACGTCCAGCAGGATAACATGCCGCTGCGCGCCCATCGGTGGAGCGGTGTGTCAGCCTGACACACCGCTCCACCGATCTTGGTAAAGAGCCTCCGGCGGAGGCTCTTTACCACGTGATCAGCCGTGTCCAATCATGCTGTCAATGGGAAGAGCCGTTGATCGGCTTTTCCTCACTCGCGTCTGACAGACGCTAGTAGAGGAGAGCCGATCGGCGGTTCTCCTGACGGGGGGGGTCTGCGCTGATTGTTTATCAGCGCAGCCCCCCCCCCCCCCCCCCCCTCGGATCACCACACTGGACCACCAGGGATCGCCACTAGGACCACCAGGGAAGGGGCAAAGTGGGTGGCCATGTATGTACCCCATGGCCATCCACATGTGCCCAATGTGCCCAGTCTGTGCCAATCAGTGCCCACAAAGGGGCACTGATTGGCACCATTATGTTACAGATCTGCCCAGCAATGCCCCCAATATGTTTTGTCGTTGCCGCCGTATCAGTTCCCGCCATTGAAGGAGAAAACGTACTTATTTTACAAAAAATTTTAAAAGAAACAAAGAAACTTGTTCGTTTTTTTTTTTTTTTTTTTTTTTTTTTTTTTGCGCAAAAAATAAAAACCGCAGAGGTGATCAAATACCACCAAAAGAAAGCTCTATTTGTGGGAACAAAATGATAAAAAAATTTGTTTGGGTACAGTGTAGCATGACATGTCATTCAAATTGCGACAGCGCTGAAAGCTGAAAATTGGCCTGGGCTGGAAGGTGTCTAAGTGCCTGGTATGGAAGTGGTTAATCTGCCCAACAACAAATTGGCCAAAAAATGCAAACATGCAAATCGCAGCAAAATCATGTGCACAAAAAGCACTGCAGAAACAGATAAAAAGCAAACTGCATAGGTGTGAACCGAACCTTATGATCAATTTTCAGACTAGAATATTCAGACGAAAAATCTTTTTTTTTTTTTTAACATTCTGTTTTTAAAAGTAATGTAACTTTTGAATGAAAACCACATACACTGTCTGAAAATTCCTTTGACCAAGAAGTTTTCTATTTTCAAATTTTCCTGTCACAGTTGGGTCAAATCGACGTTCATTTTCAACCACAAACGATTAGAAAATCAAATGAACATTCTTAAAATTACATTTTTTTTTTTTTTAAAGGAAGCCATTGTTTGTTTTTTTAAATAAAAAAAATTTGATCTCTGAATCTGATGATATTTACCAGATTCACCCTTTAATAGTATATACAGTATATCTCTTTTGTCTGTTATTCTCAGAGTGGAGTAGATATTTTGCTCCCTAACCATATAGTTGGTTATTTATATTTACCACTGCATAGAGATATTTAAGAATAAATTGCCTTTTTTTTTAAACTTTACATATTAACTAAAATATACACCACATTCTCTTTTAAGGTTATTAATCGATTAATCGAAACAATACTTGGCCAACTAATCGATTATAAAAATAATCGTTAGTTGCAGCCCTAGTCAATGCACACATAGGCTTTTAGGAGCTGCTGTGGTTAGGTAAGGTTCAACCTCCCTCTCCTGTATGTGGAAGAATCATATTTACCGCCGACTGCAGGAAATGTGGAAAAACTGCATGGTAAACGACGGCCAAATGTACGTTTTTAGTCTTAATGATCCATTACAGTGATTAATGCTGTTTTAATGTGGTTGGTAATTAGTAAGAAAGCATGTATCATAACCACTTCCATACTGGGGCTATTCTGGGGCTTCTCTCCTACACTTAAAAATCGTCATGTACATGCTAGAAAATTACTCAGAACCCCCAAACATTGTACATGATTTTTTTAGCATAGACCCTAGGGTATAAAATGGGCATTGATGCAAGTTTCTATGTCACATTTTTTTAAAGTAAAAAAAGTTTCATGAATCAAAACAAAACACTAAAGTTAGCCCAATTTGTTTTGTATAATGCGAAAGATGGGTATCCATTTATTTGGCATACCAACATGTCATGCTTTGTTAATGCACTCACTTGTGGAATGGTAAATGGGGCCAAACTTTGGTACTTAAAAATCTCCACAGGCAATGCTTTAAAAAAAAAAATGTACGCGTTAGAGTAGGTCTTGGGTTAGAATTGTTGCTCTTGCTGTTAACGTTTGCGGCGATACCTCACATGTGTGGTTTGAACTCCATTTACATATGTGGGCATGACATGCGTAAGCGTTCGCTTCTGTGTGAGAGCACGTGGGGACGTGAATTTAACACTTTTATAATTACCAGGAATGGAAACATCCCTGGCAACAGGAATAGTGCATGGCAGCTCCTCTTTTATGGAGAGATGTGGGGTCTAGAAGACCCCACATCTCTCCCACAGGCTGGCAAGACTAAGAAAAAAAAAAAACGAAAGGACTTTCCAGCCGAGTACACAGCAGCGTTTACATCTGCTGCGCCAGACATTACATCATAACATCGTGCCTGGGCCTCCAAAGATCATAGACTTGTGGGGACCATCTGGTCACTGGTGTTCTCTATGCTGAGCTTCCGCCTGCGGCTGATTCCTTTTCCAACTCGCCAATCATGTGGGCAAGCCAGTAGAAGCACCGGGAGGAGGGGACAATGTTGCTTGTGTCCTCAACCAAACTGTCAAACCATCAAATGGCTGGTGTCATAACTGATCACATGTGCAGCACCATGGCAGTTGCAGATAAAACAGAAGCTTCCTTGGCTGTAAAGGATAGGAGGGTTTAATTCAGCTTTATGATTGTCAGCAGATCAGCCTCAACAAACTCGGCGGTGCATAAAAATGCCAAAAAAAAAAAAAAAAAAAAAAAAAAAGAGATCAACTGAGCAGAGTGAAACAGTGTATTGCTATATTTTACACTAGCTATACCTGCAAAAGGGGCCATCTGAACGTCCTCTAGCAGGACTTTGTTTTCTGACGTTCCACTTTAAAGTGTAATGAAAGGCTAAACCTTTTCTTTGTGGACTGAGTAGAGATGAACTAGAAGTCAGTTTTTATTGGTCTGTGCCCCCATTAACTGCTTGCCAACCATGCACTGTAGTTTTACTGCTATGCAGAATCGTGTAAATATACGTGGTTATTTATTTCTGGCTGGGGGGTGCGCACGCCCATCAGCTCCCTTGGATGCGAATCAGCGGGTCCTGGCCAATGATTCATGGCAGGGACCCACTGATTGTCCAAGCAGAAGACAGGTCTGTGTTGGTAAACACAGATTTCTCTATAGACAGTGGGGATGTTCTAGTTTTTGTCTCCCTGCAAAGCAGGGAATAAAAACTGTCACATCCTTTAGTTAAAACGGCGCACAGTTAACCTTTTTTATTACCCTAGATCAGGGGTCTCCAAACTTTCTGAACAATGGGCCGTTTTACCGTCTTTTAGACTGTAGGTGGGCTGCACTGTGGCCAGCGGGGAAAATTTTTTTTGCTGGCACCAGTGGGAGTAAACAGTGTCCCATCTTTGGTATTAGGGGGAGGAATATTGCCCAATTGTTGGTGTCAGTGGGAGGAATGGCATCCTATTTTTGTTGGGGGACAGAATAGTGTCTCCTATCATTGGGATGAAGTGTGCCCCAAGAGCCAGATAAAGGCAGGCAAAGGGCCACAGTTTGGAGACCCCTGCTGCCCTAGATTTTACCCCCTTCCTACCCAGTGTCCTTAGCAAAGTGCATGTTTTTAGCACTGCTCACTGTATTTGTGTCACTGGAGATGTGCCCAGAAAGTCAGTTAATGTCAGACTGCCTGCTGCACTAGAAGTCCTCGATCGCCACTAATTAAAAAAAATTGATAGAGAGATATATTTTACACACACCTCTGCAGTGGCTCTGGTGTGAATTGCACAGAAGTCCTGTGCATCTTTTGGTCCGAGTTCAGCCCCAAATTAGACTGAAATCGGACCTGATGCAGTGAATAGAGACGCATCGGACTCTTGCTGTGAGCTTCTTTGATCTATAGAGTGAACCGAGCATTACAATGTTGCATGACCACGCAATTGTCAGTTAAGGTAGCACAGTAAAAAATGGGGTAAAAATCTTCCATAGGTCAAGTTGTTAAGGAGATTCACCCTCTGTTTGCCCTGTTTACCATTATCATTGAAAGTGATAGTAAAGAAAATCCCGAATTTTGGGTTGTCCCCAAAAAAGTAAGAGGGGTAACCTTCCAATAGGGACACTAGTTCTGGTGACCTGGGGTTCCTCAAGGGATTTGCTCACTTCCTGCTTGGCTATGGGGTAAGAAGTGCAGGTAAATATCCGAAATGGGACACAAATGGTGGAAAAAAAAATCTGACAGGTTATAACCTTCCCTTACTTTATCCAAAAGGAAGAAAAAGTTTTAACAATCTTTCTACTTTAAAGTAACACTGAAGGCTTCTTCCTTCCCTTGTGGCAATCCCCCCTGGAGCTTTCAAGCAGTATTAAACTAAAAATGTAATATATTGCAGCTTGCTTTTCTGAATAAAGCCAATGCATTCTCTGATTGAACGAGGTGGTGTAGAGGGAGGGAGCGGGGGGAGAGCACGCAGAAGCTACGGTCAGCTGCTTTACTGAAATCTATACATGGAGATTGGTGCTTGTAACACTCACCACTGTCGCGCTGATCATCCCTGACTGGCCAGGTATCGGATTAGGCATCAGAGCATTTGCACGAGTACAAATGCTCGGTATCAGCACTGACACTAGTGTCGGTGCTGATATACAGTGTGTTTGATCAAAAAAAGAGGTTTCACCTCCAAGTGATTGTTGAGAAGGTTTTTTTTACCTTCAGGCCCCCCCCTCCCGATCCAGCCTTTCCTCTCTGGGGACCTCCTGATTGGCTTTTGGCAGTAGCGGGATCCATTGACTCCTGTATCACAGCCAGTGATTGGAGATACAGGGGGCGGGGCCAAGCCGTGGCTCCGTGTGTGAATGACACACACAGCCACGGCTCAAGCAGGCCTGCTCTGGTGCCCCCCACAGCATACTGCTTGCTGTGGGGGCACCCAGCTGGAGGGAGTGCCAGGGTGGGACCCGAGAAGAGGAGCATCCGGGCTGCTCTGTGCAGAATTATTACACAGAGCAGGTAAGTATTACATGTTTGTTTTTTTTTTTTTAAAAAAGACTTTAATATCTCTTTCAGTTCTAATTTAACCAAAATGCCAAACTAGGCGTGTCATAATTGGAAGGTTCTGGTCACTATTCAAAACTTTGGAATTTTCTTTCACGTTTTAATAAAAAATCTCTCTATTGGGGACACAGCAATAAAAACCTGACAGGTGTTATACCTCTTCACTCTACTAAGTAAAGGTTTTGCCTTAAGTTATATTTAATTCCTCCTGCCACGAAGGCATGCTGAGAATGTACCTTGAACTGCACATGCATGGCTGGTTGTAGTTTCAGAAGACACATTGTTAGCAAGCAGATAAATTAGTTTTTACTGAAGGCACAGATTCTCTTCTGCAATAATAGCTTATCTGCCAGCAATGTTTCATACTAAGGTCTTTTTCACTCTGCCGTGACGTGAAAGCCGAGCAATTTTGTGGCTGTGATTTCAGGGAATGCCTGTGTTGAAGTCTATAGACCTCAACTCGCTTTAAAGTCGGACTAAAGTAGTAAAAGGACTACTTTAAAGTCGTTGCGACTTGAAGACTCAGATATTAATGGGGTGTGGCTTGTCATGCAACTCTGATGTCCAAAGTTGCAGGAAAAGTCGCACAAGTGTGAAAGGGGCCTAAGGCTAGTGTAAAACTTCAATATCGTCTGCTTCCATGGAGGTGGTGTTTATGTTGCCATTCCTTCTGGGAATGATGGGCATCTCAAATCCTGTGGGAACACACTTTTGCAGTGGACCAGAGTGGTTCTCAACCATCGGTAGATGGCTGGTGCCATGCATGTCTCCTGCAGACCTGTCAGTGTATAGGCTTGCTCGTACCTCTTATGAGGAAGCCAGTTACACACGGACAGGGAGAATGAGTAAACTACCATGGCGCTCACAGCACTGTGGTAGTTCATTGAAAATTACAAGCCAACAGCCACAAAGGCTGCCAGACCTTGTCATTTTCCTTTCACAGGACACTGTTTTTAAACAAAACATGCTGTGCTATCTCTTTAAAGCAGATCTTCTCTGCATCGGAGCACCACAAGCAAAAAAAAATATTTTAATTAATTTTTAATATTCAAAGAGCTCTCCCATTTATCCATGTCTCCATGCTTTTAGTTGAGAAATCACTTTGAAAAATGAGCTCCTTAGCAATTCTGGCCATGGCCATCTTGAGTAAGGGCAAATGATTTATGTAGCATTTACTTCCTGGAATCCATCTGCCCTTAGCTCAAGCATGCATGCAGGAGAGAGCTGAGAAAACACCTCACCTCCTGAAGACACCTGGGATGTATGACATTTACCTAGGCAAGAAACCAGGAAGTAACTGAAGAAATGTATAAGTAAATATGTTGATATATTCGCCTATTTACTAATCCTAGTGGCATAAGGATTTAAAAATAATGTTGATTGGTAGAGTGAAGTTCCTCTTTAACCACTTAGCGCAAATCGCCGTCATTGTACGTTGGGACTTTGACGCTGAATACCGTTATGGCAGCAGATGGCTGCCATAACCCCGGTATTTTCAACGACGAGTGGCTGGCTTTCAGATAACCGTGGTCTCTCCCACTCCCGCCACATTGCGGTCATCTCTGCCGCTTAACCGAGCCATAGGTATTGGAGACGTTAACATTGAATCGCTCCATAATATTTTTTTTTAGTGTAAATACCGTATTTATTGGCATATAACACGCACATTCATTTTAAGAGGGAAGTTTCAGGAAAAAAACTTTAAAGTTTTAAATAAGGAACTTTGAATCAACGTAAGGGTCAGTGCCCACCAGCGGCCTTGCCATTGCCACCAATGCCCACCAGCGGCCTTGCCATTGCCACCAATGCCCACCAGCGGCCTTGCCATTGCCACCAATGCCCACCAGCGGCCTTGCCATTGCCACCAATGCCCACCAGCGGCCTTGCCATTGCCACCAATGCCCACCAGCGGCCTTGCCATTGCCACCAATGCCCACCAGCGGCCTTGCCATTGCCACCAATGCAGCGGCCTTGCCATTGCCACCAATGCAGCGGCCTTGCCATTGCCACCAATGCAGCGGCCTTGCCATTGCCACCAATGCAGCGGCCTCGCCATTGCCACCAATGCAGCGGCCTCGCCATTGCCACCAATGCAGCGGCCTCGCCATTGCCACCAATGCAGCGGCCTCGCCATTGCCACCAATGCAGCGGCCTCGCCATTGCCACCAATGCAGCGGCCTCGCCATTGCCACCAATGCAGCGGCCTCGCCATTGCCACCAATGCAGCGGCCTCGCCATTGCCACCAATGCAGCGGCCTCGCCATTGCCACCAATGCAGCGGCCTCGCCATTGCCACCAATGCAGCGGCCTCGCCATTGCCACCAATGCAGCGGCCTCGCCATTGCCACCAATGCAGCGGCCTCGCCATTGCCACCAATGCAGCGGCCTCGCCATTGCCACCAATGCAGCGGCCTCGCCATTGCCACCAATGCAGCGGCCTCGCCATTGCCATCTATTGACTTCCTATTACAGAGGCCGCCAAATAACGCGCACACGCTATTTGCACCCGATTTTCATGGTGAAAAAGTGAGTGTTATACGCCAATAAATACAGTATATAGATTTGAGCTCTTTTTGACCCCCAGATCTCATAATTAAGAGGTCCTGTCATGCTTTTTTTCTATTACAAGGGATGTTTACCTTCCTTGTAATAGGAATAAAAGTGACCCAAATATGTTCTTTAAAAGGACAGTGTCAAAATAAATGTGTTCAAACTACACATGTGAGGTATCGCTGTGATCGTTAAAGCAAGAGCAATAACTCTAGCACTAGACCTACTCTCTAACTCTAAACATGTACAGTGGGGATCGAAAGTTTGGGCACCTCAGGTAAAAATGTGTATTAATGTGCATAACGAAGCCAATGAAAGATGGAAAAATCTCCAAATGGCATCAAATTACAGATTAGACATTCTTATAATATGTCAAAAAAAAGTAAGATTTTATTTCCATCATTTACACTTTCAAAATTACAGAAAACAAAAAAATGGCGTCTGCAAAAGTTTGGGCACTCTGTAGAGTTAATATCTTGTACTGCCCCCTTTGGCAAGTATCACAGCTTGTAAACGCTTTCTGCAGCCAGCCAAGAGTCTTTCAATTCTTGTTTGAGGTATCTTTGCCCAGTCTTCCTTACAAAAGTCTTCCAGTTCTTTGAGATTTCTGGGCTGTCTGTCACGCACTGCTCTTTTAAGGTCTATCCTTAAGGTTTTCAATAATGTTGAGGTCAGGAGATTGTGAAGACAATGGCAAAACCTTCAGTTTACGCCTCTTGATGTAATCCCCCATGGATTTTGAGGTGTGTTTAGGATCATTATCCATTTGTAGAAGCCATCCTCTCTTTAACTTCAGCTTTTTCACAGATGGCATCAAGTTACCATCCAAAATTTGCTGAAATTTTATTGAATCCACTCGTGAAATGTTCCCTGTGCCACTGGCTGCAATACAACCCCAAAGCATGATTGATCCACCCCCATGCTTAACAGTTGGACAAAGGTTCTTTTCATTAAAATTCTGTGCCCTTTCTTCTCCAAACGTACCTTTGCTCATTCCGGCCAAAAAGTTCTATTTTAACCTCATCGGTCCACAGAACTTGTTTCCAAAATGCCTCAGGCTTGTCTATATGTTCAAACGCTGATTTTCTTCTGATGACTCTTCCATGAAGACCATATTTGTAGAAGTATCCCTACAAAGTAGGCCCCTTTCACACTGGGGCGGTGGGGGCGTCGGCGGTAAAACAGTGCTATTTTTAGCGCTGCTTTACCGTCGTTTTTGCGGTGGTATTCGGCCGCTAGCGGTACGGTTTTAACCCCCGCTGGCGGCCGAAAAAGGGTTAAAACCACTCGCATAGCGCCGCTATAGCCGCGCTGCCCCATTGATTTCAATGGGCAGGAGCGGTTAATACACCGCTACTTCACCGCTCCAAAGATGCGGTTTGCAGGAGTTCGTTTTTTTTTTTTTTTCTCCTGCCAGTGCACCGCTTCAGTGTAAAAGCCCTCAGGCTTTCACACTGAAGAAACAGTAGAGGCAGTTTTAGGTCGGTTTGCAGGCGCTATTTTTAGCGCAATAACTCCTGCAAACCGCCCCAGTTTGAAAGGGCTCTTATAGTGGAATAGTGTACCACAACTCCAGTGTCTGCCAGATCTTTCTTTTTTTTCTCCTGCCAGTGCACCGCTTCAGTGTAAAAGCCCTCAGGCTTTCACACTGAAGAAACAGTAGAGGCAGTTTTAGGTCGGTTTGCAGGCGCTATTTTTAGCGCAATAACTCCTGCAAACCGCCCCAGTTTGAAAGGGCTCTTATAGTGGAATAGTGTACCACAACTCCAGTGTCTGCCAGATCTTTCTGGGGGGATCGTGCAGTCAAACGTGGGTTTTGAATTGCTTTTCTCACAATCCTGCGAGCTGTTCTGTCTGATATTTTTCTTGGTCTTCCAGATCTTGCTTTAACTTCCACTGTTCCTGATGACTGCCATTTCTTAATTACATTCCGAACAGAGGATATTGACATCTGAAAACGCTTTGCTATCTTCTTATAGCTTTCTCCAGCTTTGTGAGCGTCAACTATTTTCAGTTTCAGTTTTCTAGACCAGTGTTTCTCAACTCCAGTCCTCAAGGCGCCCCAACAGGTCATGTTTTCAGGATTTCCCTCAGATGAAACAGCTGTGGGAATTACTAAGGCAGTGAAACTGATCAAATCACCTGTGCAAAATAATGAAAAGCCTGAAAACATGACCTGTTGGGGTGCCTTGAGGAATGGAGTTGAGAAACACTGTTCTAGACAACTGCTTAGAAGAACCCATGGTCCTGATTGTTGGGGCAAGGTCAGATGAGTCTGGCCATTTAAAACCTTTGAGATTGACATCACCTGGTCTTCCCAGACGATGATTGAGAACAATCCATGACACTGGCAGGTCTCAGCTTTGCAAAGGGGGCAGTGCATGCTATAAATTCTGTAGGGTGCCCAAACTTTTGCAGACGCCATTTTTTTTTGTTTTCTGTAATTTTGAAAGTTTAAATGATGGAAATAAAATCTATCTTTTTTTTGACATATTATAAGAATGTCTAATCTGTAATTTGATGCCATTTGGAGATTTTTTCCATCTTTCCTTGGCTTCGTTATGCACATTAATACACATTTTTACCTGGGGTGCCCAAACTTTCGATCCCCACTGTAACCTGTACACATTTTTAAACGTAGTCTATGGAGTTTAAGGGTCCAAGTTTGTTGCCATTCCATGAGCAAGTGCAATTTTTGAAGCATGACATGTTGGGTATCTATTTACCTGACTTAAAGCGGGATTCCGGCCAGCAAATTTTTTTTTTTTAAAGTCGGCAGCTACAAACACTGTAGCTGCTGACTTTAAGTACACTTGCCTGTCCTGGGTGCCCGCGATGTCAGCCGCCCGAGGCCGACCCATCCCACGGGTCCTGGCACTGCCATCCTAGCTAAGGGAAACAGGCAGTGGAGCCTTGCAGCTTCACTGCCAGTTTCCTACTGCGAGCGCGGCGCTCTGTGAATGGCCCCGTGGTTTTCTGGGAACACACAGTTCCCAGAAGGCAACGGGGCCGCTCACCGAGGAACAGGACACGTCGCGGAATAGGAAGAGGCAGATTAGGAAGACTGCCTAGCAACAAGGGTTCAGGTAAGTTTTTTTACCTTTTTTTTTTTCAAACAAAATTGCGCTCGTAAGACCGCTGTGCAAATACGGTGTGACAAAGTGTTGCAACAACCGCCATTTTAATTCTCTCGTCTGTCTGAAAGAAAAACAATATATATGTTTGGCGGTTCCAAGTAATTTTTCTAACCAAAAAAAAAAATTGTAAACCACAAGTGTCAAAAAGAGGCTCAGTCCTTCAGTACTTAAGTAATGTGTAATCTAACCATGTTAAAGGTTTTTGTAAACCCTGTACTACCGCTTTTACCTACAGGTAAGCCTATAATAAGGCTTACCCGTAGGTACTGTGAATATCTCCTAAACCTGCACTGTGTAGGAGATATTCACATGTGCCGCCATCATCGGCACATGCGCACTGAAGAAACGACTCTTGCCGTTTCTTCAGGTGCTGTGCCGTGACCAGCGGCTCTGGCTAATCACGGCGCTGGAGCTCGCGAACGCGAAAGCAACTCCAGGAGACATGTCGCCGGTCACAGGTGTACGGGGACCCCTGCAACAGCTTTGATTTAAGACGAGTATTTCATAATGAGCTTTGTCTTGCAGGGTGGTGTTTTGTATTTATTTATTTTTTGGTCTTCTTCTTGAGTGTACAGCCACTTTAAACAAACACACCTGTATAAAAAGGCCATTATTCAAGCCCAAAATGCTAGTATAGTGAAAGTCCACATCTAAATTAACTCTTAAAACTGTGAAGTACCTCTACGATGATCATCAAAGACTCATTAGGTACCTCAGCAGTAGTGCCACAACACAGACCAGGAAATGGAAAGAAAGAACTCCACATAGTGAAAATCTGTAAGACAACGTAGGTTTATTGACGTTAATATGTTACTCACAAGCGTAAAAGGGTCACAGCATTGAAAAACCTCCTGCTCACTCCAGCGGGCATGATGACATCAGCTCTTGTGCTCAGGCACAGCATAGCAGCTGACGTCCTCATGCCTGCCAGAGGAAGCGTTGACTTTTTTAATGTTTACTTCAATAGACCTACTTTGCCTTGTGGATTTAGGCTACATTCACACCCATTCTGGAAACTAGCATTGAACAGACTGGTATTTTTGCTAATACTAAGCTTTTGCATGAACACTTGTACTCGTGCAAACTCCCTGATGCTAAAACCAATACCTTGCAGCGACTTTAAAAAAAGGTACTTGTACTCGTGCAAACTCCCTGATGCTAAAACCAATACCTTGCAGCGACTTTAAAAAAAGGTTCCTGCACTACTTTTTTGCGATTTCATTGTAACTTGCATTGACTTCAAGCTGCAATGAAATCTGAGGTCCAAAGAGCACTGATCTGCAGCTTTTAACATTTTGATTTAACCACTTGAGCCCCGGACCATTATGCTGCCTAAGGACCAGAGGTCTTTTTCCAATTTGGCACTGCGTCGCTTTAACTGCTAATTGCGCGGTTATGCAATGCTGTACCCAAACGAAATTTGCGTCCTTTTCTTCCCACAAATAGAGCTTTCTTTTGATGGTATTTGATCACTTCTGCAGTTTTTATTTTTTGCGCTATAAACGGAAAAAGACCGAAAATTTTGAAAAAAAAATGATATTTTCTACTTTTTGTTATAAAAAAAATCCAATAAACTCAATTTTAGTCATACATTTAGGCCAAAATGTATTCGGCCACATGTCTTTGGTAAAAAAAATGTCAATAAGCGTATATTTATTGGTTTGCGCAAAAGTTATAGCGTCTACAAACTAGGGTACATTTTCTGGAATTTACACAGCTTTTAGTTTATGACTGCCTATGTCATTTCTTGAGGTGCTAAAATGGCAGGGCAGTACAAAACCCCCCCAAATGACCCCATTTTGGAAAGTAGACACCCCAAGGAAATTGCTGATAGGCATGTTGAACCCATTGAATATTTATTTTTTTTGTCCCAAGTGATTGAATAATGACAAAAAAAAAAAAAAAAAAAAATATTTACAAAAAGTTGTCACTAAATGATATATTGCTCACACAGGCCATGGGCCTATGTGGAATTGCACCCCAAAATATATTCAGCTACTTCTCCTGAGTACGGGGATACCACATGTGTGGGACTTTTTGGGAGCCTAGCCGCGTATGGGACCCCGAAAACCAATCACCGCCTTCAGGATTTCTAAGGGTGTAACTTTTTGATTTCACTCTTCACTGCCTATCACAGTTTCGGAGGCCATGGAATGCCCAGGTGGCACAACCCCCCCCCAAATGACCCCATTTTGGAAAGTAGACACCCCAAGCTATTTGCTGAGAGGCATATTGAGTCCATGGAATATTTTATATTTTGACACAAGTTGCGGGAAAGTGACACTTTTTTTTTTTTTTTTTTTTTTTTTTGCACAAAGTTGTCACTAAATGATATATTGCTCACACAGGCCATGGGCCTATGTGGAATTGCACCCCAAAATACATTTAGCTGCTTCTCCTGAGTATGGGGATACCACATGTGTGGGACTTTTTGGGAGCCTAGCCGCGTACGGGGCCCCGAAAACCAATCACCGCCTTCAGCGTTTTTAAGGGCGTGAATTTTTGATTTTACTCTTCACTGCCTAACACCGTTTCGGAGGCCATGGAATGCCCAGGTGGCACAAACCCCCCCCAAATGACCCCATTTTGGAAAGTAGACACCCCAAGCTATTTGCTGAGAGGCATGGTGAGTATTTTGCAGCTCTCATTTGTTTTTGAAAATGAAGAAAGACAAGAAAAAACTTTTTTTTTTTTTCTTTTTTCAAATTTCAAAACTTTGTGACAAAAAGTGAGGTCTGCAAAATACTCACTATACCTCTCAGCAAATAGCTTGGGGTGTCTACTTTCCAAAATAGGGGCATTTGGGGGGGGTTTGTGCCACCTGGGCATTCCATGGCCTCCGAAACTGTGATAGGCAGTGAAGAGTGAAATCAAAAATTCACGCCCCTTAGAAAGCCTGAAGGCGGTGCTTGGTTTTCGGGGTCCCGTACACGGCTAGGCTCCCAAAAAGTCTCACACATGTGGTATCCCCGTACTCAGGAGAAGCAGCAGAATGTATTTTGGGGTGTAATTTCACATATTCCCATGGCATGTTTGAGCAATATATCATTTAGTGACAACTTTGTGCAAAAAAAAAAAAAAAAAAATTTGTCTCTTTCCCGCAACTTGTGTCGCAATATAAAATATTCCATGGACTCGACATGCCTCTCAGCAAATAGCTTGGGGTGTCTACTTTCCAAAATGGGGTCATTTGGGGGGGTTTTGAACTGTCCTGGCATTTTATGCACAACATTTAGAAGCTTATGTCACACATCACCCACTCTTCTAACCACTTGAAGACAAAGCCCTTTCTGACACTTATTTTTTACATGAAAAAGTTTTTTTTTTTTTGCAAGAAAATTACTTTGAACCCCCAAACATTATATATTTTTTTAAAGCAAATGCCCTACAGATTAAAATGGTGGGTGTTTCATTTTTTTTTTTCACACAGTATTTGCGCAGCGATTTTTCAAACGCATTTTTTGGGGAAAAAACACACTTTTTTAAATTTTAATGCACTAAAACACACTATATTGCCCAAATGTTTGATGAAATAAAAAAGATGATCTTAGACCGAGTACATGGATACCAAACATGACATGCTTTACAATTGCGCACAAACGTGCAGTGGCAACAAAATAAATACATTTTTAAAAGCCTTTAAAAGCCTTTACAGGTTACCACTTTAGATCTACAGAGGAGGTCTACTGCAAAAATTACTGCCCTCGATCTGACCTTCGCGGCGATACCTCACATGCATGGTGCAATTGCTGTTTACGTTTGACGACAGACCGCCGCTTGCGTTCGCCTTAGCGCAAGAGCAGGGGGCGACAGGGGTGCTTTTTTTTTTTTTTTTTTTTTTTTTTCTTTATTATTTTTTTGCTTTTTTATCTTATTTTTAAACTGTTCCTTTCATTTTTTTTTTTTTAAATCATTTTTATTGTTATCTCGGGGAATGTAAATATCCCCTATGATAGCAATAGGTAGTGACAGGTACTCTTTTTTTGAAAAAATTGGGGTCTATTAGACCCTAGATCTCTCCTCTGCCCTCAAAGCATCTGACCACACCAAGATCGGTGTGATAAAATGCTTCCCCAATTTCCCAATGGCGCTATTTACATCCGGCGAAATCTAAGTCATAAAATGCTCGTAGCTTCCGGTTTCTTAGGCCATAGAGATGTTTGGAGCCACTCTTGTCTCTGATCAGCTCTATGGTCAGCTGGCTGAATCACCGGCTGCATTCTCAGGTTCCCTGTTGAGACAGGAGAGCCAGAGAAAAACACGGAAGACGGTGGGGGGGGGGGGGGGGCATTCCCTCCCACGGCTTGTAAAGGCAGTCTAGAGGCTAATTAGCCGCTAGGATTGCTTTTACATGAAAGCCGACCGCTGGCTGAAAAGAATGATACCAAGATGATACCTAAACCTGCAGGCATCATTCTGGTATAACCACTCAAAGTTGTGAATGGCGTACCTGAAGACAAAAAAATGGTTAACAATAAAGCACAGTAAACAATAAAGTATAAATAATTACATACCTGAAAAACAAACATGATAAAACATAATAACAATAACAATAACAATAAAACACTGCAGAATAGAATACAGTAAAAGAGCAGAACAATAGAGAGAGAGAATAGAGAGAGAGAACAATAAAACGACAACTATTTTTTTTTATTTTATATATATATTTTTTTTTTTTACACTTTTTTTGTAACTAACTTTTATAACTGTAACCGGTTCCAGGTTCGGGTCTCTCAAAATGCGATGGCATCTTGGGAGACCCTGTGAAAGTGTGCCTAGTCTGTGCAATGCTGTACCCTACGCTAATACTCAACTAGTGTATGGTAGCGTTCAAAACATTCACCAATGCAAAGACCAGGATTGTCAGGACAGAAGGGACAATAATAGCGGGTGTCACGCCTATATCCGCGTTTGCTGCAGACACAACATCTTTTTGGGGGGGGTTCGTTGGGTAGGGGTACTCGGGAGCACATAAAAATGCCTCTCATGCAGCCGACTGCATTTCGTTGGGGGATGTGAATGGGGGAAGTACGGGCGCTGCAGAAGTGGTGGGTTCCCAATTAGGATTGGCGAATGCAGCAGGAAGGGCACTATGGGCACGACGGGCCTGTGTTTGTCTTTTTGGTGGCAGCGGGACACTACTTGTTCTTGCCACCTCACCAGCTTGAACTGCACTTATGGGACTCGCCACGTCACCAAGTGTTACTGCAGTGCTGGTTTGACTACGACCGGGGTGTACTAGGCCGCTGGTGCTTGCCAGTTCAATAAAAAGCTTCCAAAAAAACTGTTAGCGATCGCAGGGATCAGGCCTGACTCTGCGAACGCTGCAGTTATGCGTTTAGTGTTTTGTAAGTGACAGTGATCGATCGATACTGCACTTGGGTGGGCTGGACTGGGCCGGGCGGAGGGGCAAAACGCAGGTGCTAGCAGGTATCTGGGTTGATCCCGCTAACACTGCGTTTTTGGGAACCCTAAACTGCTGGGGACGCTAGTATAGATCTGATCTGATCGGATCAGATATTGATCCGTTCAGATACTATACCACTAAAGGAGGCGTATGCTGCGTGCGTGGGTGTTAGCGGTACTGGCGCTAACCTGACGCTGCCTGGGGCCGGTGCTTGCTAGTTCACCAAAATGCTACCAAAAAAACTGTTAGCGATCGCAGGGATCAGGCCTGACTCTGCGAACGCTGCAGTTATGCGTTTAGTGTTTTGTAAGTGACAGTGATCGATCGATACTGCACTTGGGTGGGCTGGGCGGAGGGGCAAAACGCAGGTGCTAGCGGGTATCTGGGCTGATCCCGCTAACACTGTGTTTTTGGGAACCCTAAACTGCTGGGGACGCTAGTATAGATCTGATCAGATATTGATCCGATCAGATACTATACCACTAAGGGAGGCGCATGCTGCGTGCGTGGGTGTTAGCGGTACTGGCGCTAATCTGACGCTGCCTGGGGCGACGCATATCACCGCCGGGCGATCAGGGGGCTAAACCTTTATTAGGTAATAAACGGCGGGTGCCCTGACACTATAAAAAATAAACGAACTAACCTGCGTCACCCGTAACGGTTATACGGTGATCAGTGGTGAAAGGGTTAACTAGGGGGCAATCAAGGGGTTAAAACATTTATTAGGTAGTATATGGGGGTCCCTGTCACTATAAAACGCTGACGGCGAACCTAAATATTTACCTCACTAACTAGCGTCACCAGCGACACTAATACAGCGATCAGAAAAATGATCGCTTAGCAACACTGGTGACAGGGGGTGATCAAGGGGTTAAAACTTTATTAGGGGGGGTTAGGGGGGTACCCTAGACCTAAAGGGGGGTAATACTCACTGTCCCAACACTGTAACTGTCACAAACTGACACTATGCAGTAATCAGAAAAAAAAAAAAAAAAAAAAAAACCTGCTGGTGTCAGTTTGTGACAGGGGGGGGGGGGTGATTGGGGGGGGATCGGGGGGCGATCGGGGGGGGGGATCGGGGTGTTTTGTATGCCTGGCATGTTCTACTGTGTGTGTAGTGTGTTGTGCACTCACATTGATGTCTTCTCCCCTCGGCGCTGGAACGGAAAATACCGAGCCGAGGGAGATGACATCATTTCCTTTGCTGCTGTTTAGCATACAGCAGCAAAGGAGTGTTCCCATTGGCCGGCGGCGATCGCGAGGGGGGGGCCACGAACGGATGGCCTCCCCCTCATCTCGGATCGCCGGGGAACAGAACGGGACCGCTTCGGGCACCGGGGGGGGGTCCGATAGGACCCCCCACCCGCGAGAGGCAAATCACGTACATGTACGTGATTTTGCCTGCCCGTGCCGCCTTGCCGACGTAAATCGGCGTTAGGCGGTCCTTAAGTGGTTAAGTAGCACGATTTCAAAGGCACACTGGTCTGAACCAGGGCTTACAGTTCTTAATAATTCTAAAGAAATGGTAGTAATTTTTCTTTCTTAGTTCTGGTTCACTCTTAGGCCTCTTTCACACGAGGGATCCGTATGTCCGTTTTTCATCCTTCCGTTTTTGGATGAAAAACGGACATACATTCATCCCTATGGAGCGTCGGATGTCAGCGGTGACATGTCCGCTGACATCCAACCCCGCTCCGATCCGAAAAGTGTAACGGAGGAAAAACCTACTTTTCCATCCCTTATCGGTCCGTCATCATCCGATTTCCCCCCCCATAGGGGAGAGCGGCGCTCTGACAGGTCCGTAGCTGCACAGCGTGCAGCGATGGACCTGTCATCTTCCTGCTCAGCAGGGATCGGCGGAGCGATCCCCGCTGAGCAAGCGGGTGTTCACGGGGCGGATCATCACTGATCCGCCCCGTGAGAAAGAGCCCTTATGCAATTTTTTTTTTTTTTTTTTTTTTTTCTGTGTTTTTTGCAGAAACGCGCTACAGTCTATTTAACATGGTTTCCTACGGGACACACTAACATCTATTATTTTTTTTTTTTTTTTTTTTTTTTTTAAAGCGGCTGCATTTCAGAAAGGGTCAAGGGCTTTTTTTAAATCCTAAGTTGTGCTTCCTTTTTTTTTTTTTTTTTTTTTGTTCAGTAAACTTCAATGGAGATGCTGCAGAAAAGCAAGTGTTTTTGATGTATTTTTAATGCGTTCAGATGCATTTTATGATTTTTAATCTGCCCAACAACAAATTGGCTGAAAAGCATTAAAAAGCAGAACGCATCACAAAAAGCACTGCAGAAACTACTAGGGTTGTCCCGATACTGATACTAGTATCGGTACCGATACCGAGCATTTGCCCAAGTACTTGTACTCGGGCAAATGCTCCCGATACCTAGAAGACAGCTGTGATCGGCACGTGGGGGAGTTACAGGATTCTCCCCCAGCGGCTTTAGTGACATACAGCGGTGACCGATCGGTCACCGCTGACTGTCACTGCATCCACCTCCATGCCCCCTCCGTTCCTCTGTCCCCCTCCGTTCCGCCATTCCTCTCCTCTGTGCTTCTCCGCTGCCCCCTCCATTCTGCTGTCCTCCTCTCCTTCTCTGTCCCCCTCCGCTCTCCCCCTCCGCTCTCCCCCTTCCGTTGTGCCGTCCCCCTCCTCCTTCCTTTGTGAATGGATAGAGTCAGCTGACTCTGTCCATTCACATAACTGAAACATTGTAATCTCTTGTGATTACGATGTGTCAGTTTTATGAATGGAGAGGAGCCGCTGTCTTCTCTCCATTCATTTTCAGTGCAGCTGAGGCTGCAGAGAAAGGGACTGGGGAATCTCTATCCTCTGTCTCTTTCTCTGTCTCAAGGGGGAGATATCAGATGTCTGTTAAGACCCCTGATATCTCACCAAAGCCCCCCCCCAACAGGGCTGATTGATTAAAAAAAAAAAAAAACACATATATTGCAATAAAGAGAAAAAAAATATTATTGTAAAAAATAAAAATTGTAAGTAAAAAAAAAAAAAAAAAAAACACACATACACTGTTCAACACCCCCCCCCCCCAAAAAAAAAGGCACTGTTAAAAAAAAAAAAAAAAAGCAAAACACTGACGTTAAAAAAAAAAAAAAAGTATCGGCGAGTACTTGAAAAAAAGTGTCGGTACTTGTACTCGGTCCTAAAAAAGTGGTATCGGGACAACCCTAGAAAACTACGGATCCCAAGCAAACTGCATAGGTGGGAACCAGGCCTAAAAAGTCACATGACACTAAAAATAAGTATTGATAATTGGTATTGGCGAGTAGTTGAGAAAAAGTATCAGTACTTGGTTGTACAAAAATTTGTTATTGGTGCATCACTCCTGGGAATCTGCAGGGAATGCAAGTTGTGCTTGCATGGTCATTAAATCTAATGGCACATGAGACACTCATTAAAAAAATGCATGAAGCTGTATTCCCAAAAAAAGGTGCAGGAGCTTTTTGGCACACGAAAGGCAGCCCATTCAAGCGTATGTTTCCACTATGCAAAGTGTGAATGAGACCTTGCTATGCATAGTCTTTCTACCTCTCATGGCCTGTGTTGTAGCATAACTACTGAGGTACCTAATGAGCTTTTGAAGGGTCACTGCAGCGGTTGCCCTATTACCACCTGTATGAGGACTGGTTTATTATACAAGTGCATATGACCTCAGATGATTGGGGGTCATTTATTTTGTAAGAGGCTTGCTATTTATAGTGGTGGATGAAATAAAAGCACTGCATTGGATAGGCATGAGGGTTTTCATGCGTTTTTTTTTTTTTTTTTTTTTTTTTTATATGATTTAGATGTGGACTTTCACTTAACTAGCCCTTTTTTTTTTTTTCTCTTTACTGGAATAATGGCCTTGTAAGAGGTGTTTGTTTACTTGGTTGGAATAAAACCCTATACTTAAAGGGTTAGCACAGCATATTTAGTTTAATACAAAATATGCATTTAAGTACTGGTAGCGTCTGGATAGGGCTTGATGTCACTGAGGGAGTTGGGGGGGGGGGGGGACTCTGCAGCAGACTTTGTGGCTATGTAGAGAATAAGGTTTCTGGAGGAAGCTGCTTGCAATTGTGGGGGTGGGGACTTTTCAAGCTCCCTGTAGGAGTCTGTATACCCCAGCAAGGGGCTGGGCAGCATGTTTGTGGGTTGGGGGCATTATGGGGCTGATGGCTCTGTAGGGTGCTGAGAGCTTGAAGAGGGTCTGGGCAATGTGGGCCACTATGGCAGGTCAGGTGGGGATGGGAAGCTGCAAGGTGCCGTGGGAGGATAGGACATCTGCAGCTGGATGGAGGGAGGCTGCCAGCCTGGTGGTTGGGATACACTGGACTAAAGAGTGCTTGCCAGGAAGAGCTGGGTGCTTGAAATTCCAGGACATCAGCAGAGAGACTTAATGATTTTACCTGTGCCTTCCAGAGGCGTCTGAAGCCAGGTGGCGGGTGTGCCCTTCCCCTTTTTTTTTTTTTTTTTTTTTTTTTTTTTTTTTTTTTATAAATTTTACAATGCCACCCCTCATGTTAAATGATGCTTTATACCAGGGGTCCCAGTTTACTGTCCTTCAGACTTAAAGCGGAGTTCCAACCATTTAATAAAAGTCAGCAGCTACAAAATGTAGCTACTGACTTTTTTAATAATCGCTCACCTATCCCACGGTCCAGCAATGTGCATGGCTGGGCAATCTTCTGGGACCTGTGACTTGTCCCAGAAGATTGCAGGGAGGGGGGATAGGTGTTCTTCCTTTGGACGGTGCCAGGGGAGGAAGTGTGAGCCGGGTGCCAATAATAATAATAATAGTGCCTGCTCCTCCCCCCAGAAAATTACATGCCAAATGTGGCATGTCAGTGGGTCAAGCAATAACAGTAGAAATCTCTCCTGCGCTCAGGTGTCTAGGGACTGAATATGTGGTGCGACCACCTAAATAAGGTAATGCCTGACGTCTTGCAGCCCTCCTTTGAACAATGGGTATTCAAGCTAAAAGGAAACAAAGGAGGGCGCACCGACCTAGTGCATTACCACTGGTAAACTTTATTACAGCAAAAAATATACTCGCAAACGAGCTATCAAAAATGGCTTTGACAAGGGCGCAAATGCGCTGTTCTGCGGATCGACACACCAGGACCTATTGCCAAGAGGGTCAGACCAGTGCGAATGGCCGATGGCTAGCGCGTTTCAGGGGAGCACCCCTTTCTTCAGAGCCTGAGCGGGCAATGGCTGATCTCTCAAAGTAACCTCCTATATAAGTGTTTGTGTATATATGTGCCTGTGTCTGCCACGCCCAATTGGTAGCAACGCCCCCCAATTGGCAACACCCACCTGTTTGGGCTTCCCCTCCCTGGCCCCATCTCTCTAAGTACGATCCCCACTTCAACAACCAAAAAAACAAACAATAAACACCACTCTATATTGTTTGCTGCTTGCTGAGCCGACAGATCTACAGCACCATCGGCATGAACCACAGAGCACAGCCGCTCAGAACACACCCCCCCCGGGGGGGAGGGTACCGAACCTACACACCTCACCTCCTGCATGTCGCTCCGGCGATGGCCCCATGCCGTGAGCAGATTACGGGAGATGGTACGGGGCTTCTCTGGCTCCCAGGAGCCATTGAGGCACTGTTTGCAGCGTACGCCGCTCGAAAGACCAGGAAGTGCGGGCATTCCTGAGTTCCACCCGAAACTTTCGGCCGATCGCGATGTGAGTTCCCCTTCCACAAGCGTCAAAATTGATTAAAAGGGTGAATATATATTGATGAAATTAATTAATAAAATTAGTAGAGTTAAAATTAAAGTCAATTCCAAAAATGGAGAGGTTAGTTAGAAATTATAATAATTATTTACTCAATGTGGTCCGCAGAAGCATCCTTCCAAGGTGCGATAAGTTATATAGCATATAATATATATATATATAATTCATCATTAGATATAGTATCTTGGTAGTAAAAGTCAAAATATGGAAATTCATAACAATCATATAGATAGGACCAAGAAACAAAAAAACAATGCACGATGATACCAAAATAGTAATAATCCATGTATAAGGATTATAGTAGATAAATAAGAGGTCTAAAAATGAATACAGATACTCAACGGCCTATACCATTACTAGCATTATATCATCTCTCTGCTGCCTGACTCAGACTGGGACGCAGGAATTGACAATCCCCATTCCCCACCTTAGCAGGAAAGTGACTATCTGCAACTTGTGGCAGGTGACGTGGTAAGTGGACAATCCGCAACTTGTGGCAGGTGACAATCCGCAATGGGTGGCAGGTGGACAATTTGCAACTTGTGGCAAATGGACAATCAGCAATGTGTGGCAGGCGATAGTGGACAATTTGCAACATGTGGCAAGTGACAATCCGCAGCTTGTGGTAGGTGACGTGGCAAGTGGACAATCCGCAACTTGTGGCAAGTGAACAATCCACAACTTGTGGCAGGTGACGTGGCAAGTGGAAAATCAGCAATGTGTGGCAGGTGATAGTGGACAATTTGCAACGTGTGGCAAGTGATAATCTGCATCTGGTGGCAGGTGATGTGGCAAGTGACACACTCGGGGCTCCCACTGATTCTGCATTATGGTGAGTTGAACCATTTCATTTTCTATAACAATGTAATAATAGAAATAATGTGTTTCAAACATCCTGACACTATAATAACCATGGTGCCGTGATGATTGAAGCTCCAACATCAGCCATTTCCCTGATAAATTGCCCCCAAAAAAACGTATTTTCTGGCAGTGCCCCTCCCGAGACTAGACTCTGGATCCGCCCCTGAATAGTGCCCCGTCATTGGTGTCGGTGGTAGGAATAGTGCCCCGTCATTGGTGTCGGTGGTAGGAATAGTGCCCCAGTGCTTGTGTCAATGGGAAGAATACTCCACAGTTTGGAGACCACTTGCACAAGTATATTTGATTTTTTTTTTTTTTTTTTTTTTATGTAAACGTTATAGTTTGTTTGGGGCGCTATGGGTAAAAATATTCATGTTGAGTTTTACTTCATTTGAATCCACGGTGCACAAGATCTTGCAACACCACTTCTTGCCCAGGAGGTGATTGATAGAGGCAGGACAGGCTCTCACCCACAGGCAATCTAGGTAAAGCTCGCTCGTTTTACAGCACGGAGCGGACACATTGTTGTAGATGTCGTGCTGCCTTTTGTGAAGGCGCGCAGAATCCATCCCAGAGCGGGTCGATGGGCTTTCGCTGGCGGCAGAGAGGGGCGGGGCTATTGTTTAATGCTAGAGTTTGTATCCGGAAACTGCAACTTGCCCGTGACCGCCACTTCCGGGGCCTGTCCTTCCAGAGCTCTGTGTCACGTGCCCCGGCGACATCTTAGTGCCCGGATCAAGCCGACTAAAATGGCTTCATCCAGCGGGCCCTCCGAGAAGAAGAAAGTGACCGAGCTCCGCGTTATCGACCTGAAGTCCGAGCTGAAGCGGAGGAACCTGGACGTGACCGGGGTAAAGAACGTGCTGGTGGCCCGGCTCAAGCAGGTATGGGCCCCGGTGGGAGGGGAATGTGGTGGGGAGGCCTCGTTACCGCCCAGTCGCGTCTCTCATTCGCGCTAGATATGTGCGCGGCAGAGCCGGGCTTTGTGTGTCTCTGGGGCTGGTGTACGAGATACGGCGAGCTGTGGAGGATCGGGGAGGGGGGCGCTGTACCCAGAGAGAGTGAGTGGACATACATCTATTCTATACTGTGATATGACCGAGATCTGTCCGACCAATCTGTGTGTGTATACAGATCATACCTGGGGCTCAGCTGCAGGCCTCATGCACCGAGAAATGATGAAAACGTGCTCCTAAAGGCATGTTTGGCAATTCTTTCTATTGACCAGAATATTAATTCTGCCCATTAAAATGAATGCTTAACCACTTGCTTACTGGGCACTTAAACCCCCCTCCTGTCCAGACCAGTTTTCAGCTTTTAGTGCTGTCGCACTTTGAATGACAATTGCGCGGTCATACAACACGGTACCCAAATGAAATTTTTATCATTTTTTTTTTCCCCACAAATAGAGCTTTCTTTTGATGGTATTTGATCACCTCTACGGTTTTTATTTTTTGTTTAAAAAAAATTTAAAAAGACAATTTTTAAAAAAAAATTATATTTTTTTTATATTTTATCAATTTTTGCAAACAGTTAATTTTTCTCCTTCGTTTATGTACGCCGATGAGGCGGCACTGATGGGTGGCAGTGATGGGCACTGATGGGTGGCAGTGATGGGCACTGATGGGTGGCAGTGATGGGCACTGATGGGTGGCGGTTATGGGCACTGATGGGTGGCAGTGTTGGGCACTGATTGGGCACTGACTGATGGCAGCACTGCTAGGTGGCACTAATAGGTGGCACTTGTGGGCTTTAATAGGTGGCACTTGTGGGCTTTAATAGGTGGCACTTGTGGGCACAGATGAGGCATCTGTGCCTCCTTCCTCTTCGGGACCGATGTCCCTTTTGACATGAGCCGGTGATCGGCTTTTTTTTCCTCCTCACGCTGTTAGCGTGAGGAGAAAACGAAACCGATCACCGAGCTTTTGTTTACATCATGTGACCAGCTGTCATTGGCTGACAGCTGATCACATGGTAAGGGGCCGGGACTGGCCCCTTACTCGGATCTGTGATCACCCGAGTCTCCGTGACTCGGTGATCACACCGCGCGCCCTGCAGGGTGCGCGTGCATAGGGGAGGACGTCATATGACGTCCTCCCGGAGATTGAGGTCCACGCTGTAGCCGTCATTCGGCTATGGCCCGGACCTCAAGTGGTTAAAGTGTTACTAAGCCCAGGACCTTACATTTTACTATATCTGGTCTCCCACAGTACAGAATTTATAAAGCGCTAACAGTTTACACAGTGCTTTACAATATAAAAGGCAGACATTGTTTCAATACAAGAGGATTAAGAGGGCCCTGCTCAGAAGAGCTTACAATCTAATAGGGAGGGGCAGGTGGTACAAAAGGATGTAACTGAGGGATGAGCTGATGGAAGTGATAAAAGATTAGTTGGAGGTGTGATAGGCTTCCCTGAAGAAAATAGTTTCCAGAGATTGCATGAAGGCAGCCAAAGTAGGAGATAACCGGACAGGTTGAGGTGGAGAGTTCCAGAGGATGGGAGAGGCTCTGAAGTCCTGGAGATGAGCATGGGAGGGAGCTTGAGAGAGAACAGTTTGGGTGATATTTGCGGCGGAGCTGTGAACTGCTTTGTATGTTAGTAATTCGCTGGGTGATCAGAAGCCAGTGTAGAGTGGCACACTGAGCGGTTGGTGAGGTAGATGAGTCTGACGGCAGTATTCATGATAGGCTGGAGAAGGGATAGCCTATGGGCTCTTTCACATGGGGCGGATCAGTGATGATCCGCCCCATGAATATCCGCTTGCTCAGCGGGGATCGCTCCGCCGATCCCCTCTGAGCAGGAAAATGACAGGTCCGTTGCTGCACACTGTGAAGCGACGGACCTGTCAGAGCGCCGCTCTCCCCTATGGGGGATCGGGGATGACGGACCATAGAGTCCGTCGTAACACTATCCGATCCGAAAATGGATGGAAAAGTAGGTTCTTCCTCTGTTTTTACACTTTTTCGGATCGGAGCGGGTCGGATGTCAGTGGACATGTCACTGCTGACATCCGACGCTCCATAGATGTCTATGGAGGGGTCCGTTCAGGTCCGCCTAAACAACTGGCAGGCGGATCTGAACGGATCAGCCGTGTGAAAGCGGCCTAAGGCAGCCTTTCTCAACCTTTTCAACACAGAGAAATCCTGAAAATAATTCTCCTGTCTTGGGAACCCCTACTAACGATGAAAAATCTACAACTCATCATACATTATTGTGATGGTCAAGACTTGTGGTTATTGGGAAGAATTACCCCCTTACAGATAACCAGAAAGATTAATGGTGTCCTTTTAGAACTTACCTGAGAGGCAGAAATTGACCATTGTTCAGGGAACCCCTAGGAACCCTGGTTGAGAAACCTTGGCCTATGGAGAGGTTGGCCTATGAGAAGGGAGTTGCAGTAGTCAAGGCAAGAGATAACAAGGGAGAGAGAGTAACTTGGCTTGTTCTTTTGTTTTTAAAGGGGCAAATTTTAGCAGTGTTTAACAAAGGTGTAGTCTACAAGCTTTTGACAATGATTGATTGGATTTGGTGCCGAAAGGATAGATCAGTTTAGGCTTACACCTAGTACCTCTGGCATGAGGGGAGTGATTGATGGATGCATTATTGATTTTGATGACCGAGTCATGGAGGTGGACGTGGGCAGGAGGAAATATTGGCTCAGTTTTAGAAACCTAAGATTAAGGCTTACCTGTAGGTGCAAGAAATATCTCTTAAACCTACACGGCCTTGAGTGTGCCGTTTCCAACGGCAATCGTGCCGGTAGTGGCGGCTCCTGCGCACATGCGTGGGAGTGACGTCATCGCGGCTCCAGCCAATCACAGCGCCAGAACCGTGATACCCGGAAGGAAGCTGGATGATTTCTGGAAGAGGGGACAGCGGTGACATCGCAGGCTCCTGTGTCAGGTAAGTGACACATAATGGCCTATTATGCTTTACCTTAGCAGGGAAACAAAGAGGACGTAAAACCCATCAAGGTTTACTTCCTCTTGGAGTTGGGGAGGTGAGTAGACAGACCGATAAGTCATCGGTGTGTAGATGGTATTGGAAGCCACGGGTGGTTATCATGTGACCAAGGGAGGCTGTGTAGATAAAGAAGGGGTCCAAGAATTTAGATACCCCCCCCCCCCACTAAGGTAGTAGCTAAGACGGTTGTAGACTAAGGCCCCTTTCACACGGACGGATTGACTGGTGCTTTTAGCTGCGGATTTTCTAGTTTTCTACCGCAGCTAAAAGCACACAATGCTTTCCTATGGCCCCATTCACACACTGCGTTTAGCTGTTATTTAGTTAAATGCGGTTCAGTGCGGATAAAAAAAATAGAATCGACTGCGTCCAGGAGGCGATTTAGCCGCAGGTAATCGCAGTGCACTGTGTCAGCTGCAGATAACAGCGCCGAGCTGCTCATCGGGAAAGGAAAAATGTTTTTTTTCCTTTCCCAATGAGCGATAAGCACGGGGATCCGACATGGATCTCTGCCAGTGCCCGGCACTGTTTGGTATGAATCTTGAAGGGGACCTCCACACCAAATTTTAAATAAAAAACCGGTATGGGTTCCCTCTCCAAGAGCAAACCAGGCTCTTCGGTCTGGTATGGATTTTAAGGGGAACCCCCCCCATGCCGAAAAAAACGGTGTGGGCCCCCCCCCCCCCCAAATCCAAACCAGACCCTTATTCGAGCACTCAGCCCGGTCGGTCAGGAAAGTGGGTGGGGACGGGTGTGATGTGCCCCCTGCCACTTATGTCGTCAGAGTCCCGGGGCATGATGGGACTGTGACGACATAAGGGGCGGGGTCACCGAAGGGCCTGGTATGCTCTTGGAGAGGGAACCCATGCCGGTTTTTTATTTAAAATTTGGTGTGGAGTTCCCCATCAAGATTCATACCAAACAGTGCCAAGCATTGGCGGGGATCCAAGTCGGATCCCCGTTCAATACAAGTCGGTACCCTGTCGGGTTGCTATGGAAATGGCAAACCGCAGTTAATTGCACTGTACAAATGCAGCTGATTGCAGTGCCTGGAGTCTTGAATTTCACAGAAAAAAAACATGCTTTTAACTGCGGCAGAATAGCCGTCCGTGTGAAAGGCGCCTAAGGCTTCATGTACAAGGGACGTTTTTACAACCTCTCCTGAACGATTTAACTAACTTGACAGATAGTAACTCACGCTTAAACACTCGTTCTGTTGCTTTTACATGCCACATTTAGCGGCGTTTTAACGCGTTTGTGTCTAGAAGCTTTTTTTTTTTTTTTTTTTTTTTCTTCTCAAAAATGAAACGCGGCTAGATGCGTCTAGCCATGTTTAGATGCGTTTCCCACTTGAAATGCCTTTAAACTCACATGCCTAGAAACGACTGTAAATGATCCTGTGTACATGTACTGATAAGGTAACATAGAGGAGAGTTGGGGGGCAGCTGAAACAAACTCCTAACTGCACCTTCCTTAATGTCCGTTTACCAGCAGCAGTGTACATTAAGCCTAAGCGAGGTAAATGGGAGCTATGAGTTGGGTCCTAAGCTGTTCAGGTCGGTGGGTCCAGTGAGTTTTTTTTAAGTATCGGAGTGATCTGTGCATGTTTTGGAGGGGAGATTTGAAGATGTGAGGGAGCATAGGATAGAATAAGAGGGTGACCATAGTAGTTGAGGCAACAGGATCCAGGGGACAATTGGTTAGGTGGGCATCTGAGAAGATTTATAAGCTCTTCAATAGTAGCCTGTTAAAGAGGAGAGTGACTATGCTGTTAGGCAAGGTATGTTGAGTGGAGAAGATGTACGCACAGTGGTGGGGTTCCTCACTTATTGCGTCAATTTTGTTTTTGAGGTGATTGGCAATCTCTTGGACAGGGGGTGGGGGACAAAGCAGAGAGTTGAAGGTTGAGAAGAGCTGACGGGGACTGGGTGGCAAAGTAGGCTTGTTTGACAGCATGGAGGCAGGAGTTGTAGTTTAGGAGGGCAGATAACTATAGGGTGAAGTCCTGCAGGCATTTGGTTTTACGCTACAGTCGTTCAAGAGCCCAGCAATGTCTCTTGAGATTTCTAGTGTTCGTTTTCAGGGTTGTAACGGTCGGGGCCTGATTGTGTGTAGTTAGAGGAGCAAGTGCGTCTGGTGATGAGTAAAGTGGTTGTAGACCGAGGCGGACAGGGGAGAGATTATGTCGTAGGTGGTCAGTAGCAGACTAGAGAAGGGTTAAAGTGGCTAAGGTTCCTACATGTATTCGTTTGCTGCTTGGATGGGTGGTTGGAGGCAATGATATATTGAAACTTATGAGTTTGTGATTGTAGACAGGAAAGGGGGTGTTGGTGAGGTTGCCAGGAGTGTAGAGTTGGGAGAATACAAGGTCGAGGGTTTTACCATTGGAGTGAGTGGAAGTTGTGTATCCATTGGGTTAGGTCAAAGGATGAGGTGAAGTTGAGCTGTAGCTTGGCTGTTTACATCGACAGGAACATTGAAGTCGCCAAGTGTCGCAGTACACAGAACATTAAAATTCAGTTATTTTAGGAAATGTAAACTGCTAAAAAAACTTTTTCTCATCAGCAGTATAAAGCAGTCTTGTAAGTATCAGTGTCTGGTTAAAGCTTGTAGGAGTTTTCATTTTGCTCTCACCTCTGAGGCTGCAGAACCCCTGACCCTCTGTCTGCACAGTGCTGATTGGCCCTGTACCAATCACATGCACCCTCCCAGGGAAAAAAACACTTTAGCAAAACACTAAACTGAGCATGTGCAGCTTGCCCCCGAGGCTCTGTTCTATCAGAAGGGAAGGGTCAGCAAGCCAGGATCAAACACCCTTTTTACACAATGTGGAGGATTAACCTCTTTGGTTCCACAATGAATATAACCAGCATGCTTTACTGCATATACAGATTTATTTTACTGTTGTGTGTTTAGTAACACTTTAAGCGCTAAATGCGCCTATCGTTTAGGCATGTTTACATACATTTTTTCTTCCACCTGCCCAAAAACTGCATTCTTGAACATGATGGGCCTTTTCAGCCTCTAAACTTTGTGCCTAACCTGTGCCCCTTTGGTATATGATGCATGGCCCTCGGACCTCAGCAGTCTATAGTGGGAGCATTGATTAGGGTGATGGCATTAAAGTGTTTAACCCAAAAAGAAAAATAGAGATCCTGGTCCCTTAAAGCAGTGTAAAAGGCACAGTGCTTGTACCGTGTAATCTGCCCCTCTCTAAACTGTGTAAAAAAAAAAAAAAAAAAAAAAAAAAAAAAAAACCTGTCTGATCCTGCCACTTCCTGTATCCCCCCCTCTCTGCGCCGACCATGATAATCATGGCCGCTGAGCCCTGACCACTGTGATCAATGTACGTCCCTCTGTCATCTGCAGCTCTTCTCTCCCCTCTCCCCCTCATCACCTCCCTTCCTGCCTGTCAGCTCCCTGTTCTGTGTCTGTTTCCACTCCCCTCCCCTCGTTGTTTGTACAAATAAAAAATTCGAAATGGTCCCTGTAGGCCCCGCTATTATAGCTTGCCATACTACACTGTATTAGTCTTTTTATAAAAAAAGAGGCATGTAAATATCTTTTTAGTGTGATCTTCAGGCCGGTCATGTGATTCTCGGCCAGTTTCCACAGCTACTGCAGGAGGGGCTGAGCAGCCATGTGATCTCCCTGGCTGATATCAGAGGGAGATCTTGGCCCTTCCTGCAGAAGCCATGTATCAGAGCTGTACAGTGGCCGAGAGTCATGTGATCGGTCTAAAGATTGCTCTAAAAAGGTATTTACATAGCTTGTTTTTATCCTTGGACAACTCTTTGGACTTGTCCATGGTGGAGAGATTGGAATCTGATTGCTTCTGTGAACAGGTGTCTTTTTATACAGGTAACAAGATTAGGAGCACCCCCTTTAGGCTCGATTCACACAGGGGCAACACGACTTCAACGCGACTTTGCAACGCGACTTTAACCCGACTTCAACACGACTTGTGGATCCGACTTTCAATGAACGGGGATCCGACTTGGATCCCCGCCACTGTGTTTGGTATGAATCTTTAGGGGGAACTCCGCGCCAAATTTTAAATAAAAATCCGGCATGGGTTCCCTCCCCAGGGGCATACCAGGCCCTTGGGTCCGGTATGGATCTTGAGGGGAACCCCCCTACGCCGAAAGGACGGCGTGGGGGGTCCCCCCAATCCATACCAGACCCTTATCCGAGCACGCAGCCCGGCCGGACAGGAATGGGGGTGGGGACGAGCGAGCGCCCCCCCCCCCCTCCTGAGCCGTACCAGGCCGCATGCCCTCAACATGGGGGGGTTGGTGCCGTGGGGGGGGGCCGCAGCGCGCCCCCCACCCCAATGCACCTTGTCCCCATGTTGATGAGGACAAGGGCCTCTTCCCGACAACCCTGGCCGTTGGTTGTCGCGGTCTGCGGGCGGGGGGCTTATCGGAATCTGGGAGCCCCCTTTAATAAGGGGGCCCCCAGATCCCGGCCCCCCACCCTATGTGAATGAGTATGGGGTACATGGTACCCCTACCCATTCACCTAGGGGAAAAAAGCGTCAATAAAACAAACAGTACACAGGTTTTTTAAAATAATTTATTAGGCAGCTCCGGGATCTTCTTCCGACTTCGGGGGTCCTCTTCCGACTTCGGGGGTCTCTCCGCCGTCTCCTCCCGGTGTCCGCATCCTCTGCCGGCTCCTCCGCTATCTTCTGCAGCTCAATTGCTAGCGGTGGTCCGGACTTCTGCCTTCTTCTTTTCTTCCAAAGATGTTGACACGACGCTCTCTCCAGCTGGAATGGTCTCTGAACGCTCCGCAACGGACTTATATAGGCGGTGACCCCGCCCCCTTATGAGGTCACTGTCCCAGGGCATGCTGGGGCTGTGCCGTCATAAGGGGGCGTGGTCATCACCCGGTGACCACGCCTCCTAAAACGTCACAGATCCAGCATGCCCAGGGACTGTGACAGCATAAGGGGGCGGGGTCACGGCCTATATAAGTCCCTTGCAGAGCGCACAGAAACCATTCTGGCTGGGGAGAGCGTCGTGTCAACATCTCTGGAAGAGAAGAGGGAAGAAGATGATCCAGAGGTCCGGACCACCGCTGGCAAAAGAGCGCCAGAAGATAGCGGTGGAGCCGGCAGAAGATGCAGACACCGGGAGAAGACGCCGGAGAGACCCCCGAAGTCGGAAGAAGATCCCGGAGCTGCCTAATAAATTATTTTAAATACCTGTGTACTGTGTTTTTTATTGACGCTTTTTTCCCTAGGTGAATGGGTAGGGGTACCATGTACCCCATACCTATTCACATAGGGTGGGGGGCCGGGATCTGGGGGCCCCCTTATTAAAGGGGGCTCCCAGATTCCGATAAGCCCCCCGCCCGCAGACCCCGACAACCAACGGCCAGGGTTGTCGGGAAGAGGCCCTTGTCCTCATCAACATGGGGACAAGGTGCTTTGGGGTGGGGGGGGCCGCAGCGCGCCCCCCTCCCCCAAGGCACCAAACCCCCCATGTTGAGGGCATGCGGCCTGGTACGGTTCAGGAGGGGGGGGGGCGCTCGCTCGTCCCCACCCCCATTCCTGTCCGGCCGGGCTGCGTGCTCGGATAAGGGTCTGGTATGGATTGGGGGGGACCCCCCACGTCGTTTTTTCGGCGTAGGGGGTTCTCCTCAAGGTCCATACCAGACCCAAGGGCCTGGTATGCCCCTGGAGGGGGAACCCATGCCGGATTTTTATTTAAAATTTGGCGCGGAGTTCCCCTCAAGATCATTTGAGCACAAGTCGCATGCCGAAGTCGGATCATGCGAGACGGCGATCCGACTTCAATGATAGTCAATAGGCTGAAGTCGGATCAAAGTCGGATCCAAGTAGTACAGGGAGTACGCTCTGAAGTCGGAGCGACTTCAGTAGTGTCTATTAAGACGCTCCCATGCACTGTAATGTGAATCTCTTTCTGGGGCGACTTGGGGCGACTTGAGGGCTTACAAGTCGGATCCCAAGTCGCGGTAGTGTGAACCGAGCCTTAAGAGTGCTCCAAGTCTTAGCTCGTTACCTGTATAGAAGACACCTGGGAGCCAGAAATCTTGTTGATGGGGGATCAAATGCTTATTTCACTCAAAATGCAAATCCATTTATAACTTTTTGAAATGCGTTTTTTTAGATATATTTGTTCGGTCTCTGATAGACTGATCATTTCTTTGTCAGTGGGCAAACGTACAAAAATCAGCAGGGGATAAAATACTTTTTCCCTCACTGTAGTTCTTAAAGCTCCCAGGGAGTGAGTACACAGTCTTGACAGGTACCCGCTCCACCTTCCAGTTGGATCACTGCAGCTTTCCGAGCAAAAGTTAACCCCGCCTTCTGGAACACCTCACAGGTCTGACTGTAGGACCATTCACAAATTTTAGTTTCTCAAACATCCCGGAGCCAGCGCTGATAGTTCCCCTCCCCCAGCACGGCCAGGAGAGAGAGGAGTTCAGCCATCTGTCTGGCGGATCTGATAGAAGTGGACTTTAGAGGTTGACCGAAGGGCCGATATGGGTTTTTCTCTGGGCGATGCCGATATTTAGAAATCGCGGCGGCCGATATGTTAGGCCGATTTTTTTTTTTTTTTTTTTTTTTCCCTTCATCTCATAAAATTTAACAGTTAGACCCTTTTTAACACTGGAGCATTTTTCAGGCGCTTTTGGGCTAAAAATAGCGCCTGTAAAGTGCCTGCAAAACGGCTCCCCTGCAGTTTCAGTGTGAAAGCCCGAGTGCTTTCACACTAAGGCGATGCGCTGGCAGGATGTACAAAAAAAAAAAGTCCTGCAAGCAGCATCTTTGGAGCGGTGTATACCGCTCCTCCACCACACCACTTGAAATGAATGCGCTGCTAGCTGGGTTATAAGCGCCCCACTAGCAGCCAAATAGCGCAGCTAAAAGGATGGTAAAGCGCAGCTAAAACTAGTTTTACTGTCAACACCTGCCTGCTCCAGTGTGAAAGCAGCCTTAATAAGTGATACAGAAAATGTCTTACATTTGAACATTTATTAAACAAAACAAACCTCCAATCAGTACACTTGTATGTATAATTTTTTTAAATTTTTTTTTTTATATTAAATACACAAAAACAGGTAATCAAAACTTTTGGATGAAAAAAATGGGCTAACTTTACTGTGGTTTTTTTTTTTTTTTTTTTTTTTTTTTTTTTTTTTTTTTTTTTTTTTCCCAAAAAGCATTTGAAAGACCGCTGCGCAAATACCGTGTGACTTAAAATATTGCAGCAACTGCTATTTTATTCCCTAGGATCTCTGCTAAAAAAATATATGTATATAATTTTTGGGGGTTCTAAGTGATTTTCTAGCAGAAAATAGAGGATTTTTACTTGTAAGCAACAAGTGTCAGAAAATATTTCGTCTTTAAATGGTTAAACTGAGAACTCCTACACACAAAGTTCAGTTCATTGATGAGTAGAAACATTGTATCTCTTCTTAGTTCTTTTATCAGACTTGGCAGGCTGCCCAGAGAGGAGAAACAAGTGCTCCATTGAAGACTTCAGGCAACTTACATTGACTTCTATTACAGAAGTCATTTGCAAGTCTCGCTGAAGTTATAATCTGGCTTTTTTATCAGCACAATCGGCAGATTAATTAAAAAACGCCAAATATCAGCCTATATATCGGCTGGTCAATATATCGGTTGACCACTAGTGGACATGCTGTCCGTTTTTGTCCGATCTCCCCATAGGAATCAGCGGGGCTCTGACAGGTCCCTCCCCGCTCAGTGAGCAGAGACTGACCTATCATTCCCTGGCTCAGTGGAAATCAACAGAGCGATCTGCTGAGCTGGTGGACTCCACTAAACGAATCTGCCCCATGTGGAAGGGGCCTAAAGGTCAATAGGCAAAGCTGAGAGGTGTAACTGTGTAAACTTGTCATGTGTATCTGTAAAGGTACATATTGGGGGCTACATTAAGGGGTTTTGTCATTAGAAATAAAGCTTTGTTAAACAAAAAAGTTTTGTTATCTGGCTCCTAGATTTAAAGCAAATTTGTCAAGCCCTGCTTTAATGTGACACTAAACCTAGGTTCACATTAGAGAAGCACCGAAATTTCTGTGGCCAAAACAGATCAGCCTAAAATGGTGTTATCTGTATTATGCAGATAATGACGCCGAAAACGCATGTAATTTGCCGCCTTTTTTACCCCTTTTTTTTTTTTTTTTTTTTTTTTTACTATGCTTATGGTGTTTTTCATAGGTCACGTGACCAGGGTGGATTTGGCTTAAATCACTAGTAGGCTTTTACCCCCTTCCTTGACCAGAGCACTTTTTGCGTTTCTGCACTGCGTTGCTTCAACTGACAATTGCGTGGTCGTGTGACATTACACCCAAACAAAATTGACGTCCTCCCCCCACAAATAGAGCTTTCTTTTGGTGGTATTTGATTGCCTCTGCGGCTTTTATTTTTTGCGCTATAAGCCAAAAAAGCGACAATTTTGACAAAATGTATTTTTTACTTTTTGCTATAATATCTTTAAAAATATAAAAAAATTATTTTTTTTCCTCAGTTTAGGCTGATACGTATTCTACATATTTTTGTTTAAAAAAAAAAAAAAAAAAAAAGTGCGATAAGCGTGTATTGATTGGTTTGCACAAAAGTTATAGCGTCTGCAAAATGGGGGATAGTTTTATGGCTTTTTTTTTTTTTTCTTTTTGGTTCTGTGACATAATGACGGTGGACACGTCGGATAATTTTGACACATTTTTGCGACCGTTTGCATTTTTAAAGCGATCAATGCTATAAAATTGCATTGATTACTGTACTGTAAAAGGCAGTAGAGGGGTTAAGTGTGTTCTAACTGAAGGGGCGAAGGGACTGTGCAGGGGAAATGACAGATTGTCTGTTCATACTCTGTATGGACAGACAAACTTTTCTCCCCTCAGAGAACCGGAAATTGTGTGTTTTACACACACAGATCCCAGTTCTCGTTGTGCCCCGAGTGATTGCGGGAGCCTGGCGGTGATCGTGACCGCCGGGCACTCAAATCTGCTCCGTGGGTGCACACGCGGCCGTCTGTTACCGACAAAACATGACGGCGATTCGCTCAGTTGAGCCATGTTGCCGCAGTACAAACCGTGTCAGCTGGTCGGCATGCGGTTAAAGAGCAACTGTTATCTCTGTCCTGCAGTGGCTCCTCCTCTGACCTGCTGTTAACTCGCAGTCCATTCACTTTAATGGACGGCTGGTGATGCGGCAGTGACGCAAGGTGAGGGATGTGGCGGCAGCAGGCATGGATGCCCGCTAACAGGCGCTGCCATTATGTATCTGAAATGACATGTTCTCTTTTAAATGTAAGGACTCATTCTTGCTGGAAGTTGCAGTAGAAAACTATCTTTTAGATAGATTTTTACTCCAAAAGCAATTTATTAAAATAAATGTGATAAAAATTGATTTAAAAAAAAAAAAAACCTTTCTTCTTCTTTCTTCTTCTTTCTTCTTCTTTCTTCTTCTTTCTTCTTCTTTCTTCTTCTTTCTTCTTCTTTCTTCTTCTTTCTTCTTCTTCTTCTTCTTTCTCTTCTTTCTTCTTCTTTCTTCTTCTTTCTTCTTCTTTCTTCTTCTTTCTTCTTCTTTTCTTCTTCTTTCTTCTTCTTTCTTCTTCTTTCTTCTTCTTTCTTCTTCTTTCTTCTTCTTTCTTCTTCTTTCTTCTTCTTTCTTCTTCTTCTTCTTCTTTCTTCTTTCTTCTTTCTTCTTTCTTCTTCTTTCTTCTTCTTCTTCTTTCTTCTTCTTCTTCTTCTTCTTTCTTCTTCTTCTTCTTTCTTCTTTCTTCTTCTTTCTTCTTTCTTCTTCTTCTTTCTTCTCATATTGATGCAGGTGTTTATGAAATTGCAGATTCTTTAACCTACATTGTTGTGATGTTTCTTTACAGGCAATTGAAGAAGAAGGTGGTGATCCTGATAATGTTGAAATAAGTTCTTCTGCAGATACTCCTACAAAAAAACTAATGAAGAACAAGGGTGTGTATCGGATCTTTTCAGTCTTTTCTTGATCTACTTTGCTCCAGAGTTTTTGACAGTTTAGAGTTGTAATCAGAGTAAGCACTGTGTTTTAGGATTATAAAGTCTCGTGTGTTTTTTATAGGAAAAAAACACAAAACAAAAACTAGCATTTTATACTTACCTGCCCTGTTGCAGTGGGTTTGCCCAGTTCCTCCTCTTTGGTGCCTCTCCTGGCCCCTCCCTCCCGTTAAGTGCCTCCAGAGCAAGCCGCTTGCTGTGAGTGCACCCAAGCCGAGCTGCAGCTCCGTGTGTCCATTCAGACAGGGAGCCCTGGTTCGGCCCTGCCCCCTCTCTCCTGATTGGCTAACTGAAAGCAGCAGGAACCAATGACACCACTGCTGTGTCTTCTGTGGATTTGATAGTCTGACTGTTTTTTGTCTCAGACTCTGTGTATGCAGAGTCTGAGACAAAAAACAGTCAGACTATCAAATCCACAGAAGTACACAGCATAGCAAGGGAGCCAGGGCAGCACATCCAGAGACAGAAAGGAGTCAGAATCTGAGGTCATCACACCGAGACCAAGTTACGTGTAGAAGAGCTCTGCCCAGAGTCCTAGATGCAATTTGGATTCCATATCATTTGGTTGGGAGACCCCACTTCATTGCCTATTGGCAATACAAGCTTTACTGACTCATGAGACATATGTTTGTATGAGTCCAACTGTTCTGGTAAGCCTGCATTGCTTCTACGCGGGGGACCCATTATACCTGTGTCACTTCTTTACCAGCTATCCACGTGGTGAACAACATTATCATGTCTATGGGACTTTTACCCTTTTTCAAAATCTTGTTTTTATAGATGCCTATTAGAGTATCTCACATCAATATTTGTGATATATATGCAGTCATTTGCGTTTTTTGTGTATGCATTTTTTTCAATTTAAAAATCTTTGTAATTTAAGTTAGCGCTACACTATATATGCACCTTTATTTAATTTGTAAATAACTTTTCAATGCTTTGTACCATTGCTGACAGCTGAAGTTAAAACAAAACCGTTGCGGTTGGTATCGGCGAGTAATAAAAAAAAAAAAATCGGTATCGGTACTTGTCTCCATTGTAAAAAAAAAAATACATAAAATGGTATCAGTGCATCCCATAATTTTACGTGTTTTTAACTCCTTTTTGGAATTTCATAGGGTCTGTATTAAAGTGTAAGTAAAGCTTTGAGCGAAAAAAAAAATAGCCATTCTCCTTGCAGGTTGATGTTAGAATGACAGGCATAACATTAAAATGGTGCCCTCTCTCAGCACGCTTTCACCACTGCAGTTGCCTCCATCGTTGATTGTTCTTCCTTCCACGTTCACACTGTCTGGCATTTTGAATGAATGGTCATGCTGCAATGACGTCACTCCCCCTGCATGCGCATGGGAGTCAAACGCGGCACAGCGATCTCTGCATTGACTGCCCACGAAGTGTGCCCTGAATGCAGAGTGTAGTGCACGTGTGCAGTGACCTAATGAGCTAAAGCCCTTGTGAATTATCCCTAAAAGGTATATGTTTAGTATATATTAACTGTTCCCACAGGTAAGCCTTATTGTAGGTGTGAATCAGTGTTCACTACCTTTTTAAAGGTGTGTATTTTATTTTATGCACTATTTTTTTTTCAAGGTATTTGTAATATGCAGTTTTGAAAGGAAGATGTTTTGAGGTCTTGTGTTGTCAAAAGCTTCTTGGGTATTGACAGCCAAAGTATGTTCTCATCACTGTTTCCGTTCCTGTACATGTGATTTCTTGCCATTTTCTAACAAAATGTGTACAAAAAGCATAGGCTCTCTAAAGTGCCACATGGATTTTGACACTTGACATCACCCAGCTGCAAAAAAAAAAAAAAATAGTATGTTGGCAAGTGCTAAAAGTGCAATGAACCCTTTTTTTTTTTTTTTTTTGCGGTGAGAGATTTTTAAAGGGGTTGTAAACCCTAGCGCTTTTTCACCTCTGCATTCTATGCATTGAGGTGAAAAACCACCTGTAATGCTGCAGCCCCCCCCCCCAAGCCCCCATTTTACTTGTACCCCCTCTATCTCACGCTGGGGACGAGCACACCAGCATAAACTAGTGTCTCGGGTCCTGATTGGATGGATTGATAGTCGCTCAGCCATTGGCTCCCGCTGCTGTCAAATCCAATGACGTAGGCGCCAGTGTGCGGGGCCGACTTTCTTTCTCTGAATAGACGCAGGAGCAGGACATGGGAGCGAGCCCCCACGGGTGTCCACGAAGGAGAGCGCTTCTCCGACAGGGCATTCGAGAAGAGGAGCAGCCAGGAGCGCTGCTGAGGGACCCCAGAAGAGGAGGATCAGGGCCACTGTGCAAAACCAACTGCACAGCAGAGGTAAGTATGAAATGTTTTAATTCGTTTTTTGTTTTTTAAATCCCTGAACCCCTTTTTAACTGCTGTCTGTGTTCCCCTAGGAAGATTAACCCTATTTGTCCAGGTTACCATTGTAACATGTACAGGAAGTAGTAGGAAAACCAAAATGTGGAGTCAATAGAACAGGATGCCAAGAATATTTTTCACCACCTGAAGCCGCATCTGCACCTGTGCTTAGGGACATGGGGCAGTGGACTGTCTTGACAGCAATTCTGGGAGATTATGTCCAAGTCCTCATTCACGTAGGATATACTAGAATGCTACTCGGCATTTACTTTAATGCTACCTTACTTTAATGCTAATTGCATGTTCAGTGGGGCCTGTGGGTACAGAAACGTTCTTAAAAATGAATGCTCCTGTGCTAAGTTGCATTTATATGAATGGACACCATTGAAAACAATGTGATTTCCCTTATTGTGCCAATCTGTGCTTCTCAAGCCTCATCTGAAATCACACTAGTGTGAACCAGACATTTTTAATTGCTTAGCACAGCCCCTCTCTCTCCTTGTTAAAGCCCTCTGCTTTTCTTTGAGTGCCTATTCCCTCTGATGGCAGCTTTTTGTACATAACCTTTTATTTTGCTGCCAGGGAGGAGCTAAGGAAAATATGTAATTAACGGACAGCTTTGTCAGCTAGTGCTGCTCTTGTGACATTCAAGACTGCAGCGGTCTCAGGCCTTTTAGATCTCTACACAAGGGGGTTTTTACAATTGAATAACAAACCTAAAATAAGTTTAAATTCAGGAATAATCTTATGGGAAGACTTGACATAGTCTGGTGACAGCATCTCTTTAGTTGTCATTTTGGGGTAAATCCTACAATGGGGGTCCCTGTACTGATAACTGTTAGAGGCGGAGTACTTTTCACTTTTTAGAGAGATTTCCAGCTTGGGAAGTGACTGGCGATCTCCCTAATGGGACGCAGACAAAAAAAGTGGCATGTTTTTACCCAATCCCTACTCGAATACAAAAAAAATTGTAAAAATAAACTCATTTAACATTATATTTAGAATTTTAAGCTTTCCTTTTTAATTCTGAATTCACATTCGCGCACAAATTCAAATCTGCATTTCTGTAGCTGGAATGACAGGTGCATGTGAAAAGCAGCCGTAGCCATCCAGGACTCTTCGCATAGCTAGTGATTACGTGCAGTGCTTCAAGTCACAATCATTTTGTCCCTAACCACTGGTAATTTCTGGCTGTGTGAACAGTGGCTGTCGTTTTGTAATATTGTGTTATATGGGCTGAGCAGCTGCATCTTTGTACCTACCTGTCATTTCAGCCATAGGAATTTTTAGTTTGCCACTGAAGTTCACAGCGTGTGCTGATTGCCCATGTCAAAGCCACATATTCGCCAGAACTGTTTCACTATGCCTTGTAATGTGATCATTCTTTAATAAAGATTTTGACATAATTGACAAATATGTGCGTTTAGTCTGTGATGTAGCCAGTGGCAGCTGGTTGCTGCCGCAGCACCCGTTACTCCTAAAGCCTTATCCAGGTAAAGTGTGCGATGGGAGTATTGATACTAATCGCCCATATGACTGCACACTAAAGCTTATCTAATGATTTTTGTGCTCCAAATTTCAGGCAAGAAGCAGGAGGCTGATGAATCCGGGTGTGAGGCTTCTATGGAAGAAGATCTAGTTAAGGTAAAATTATATACAAAATTCTCTAATCTGTAATTAAGAAATTATCATTTTTGTTTTGAAGCGAAAACAAATAATGGAAGTTATTTTAATTTAGGTCTACACAGTGAGATGTATTTGTTTAAATATTGCAAGGTTTAACCACTTCAATACAGGGCATTTTCACCCCCTTCCTGCCCAGGCCAATTTTCAGCTTTCAGCGCTGTCACACTTTGAATTACAATTGCCCGGTTATGTGACGTTGTACCCAAATTACATTTTGATTGTCGTTTTTTTCCTCACAAATAGAGCTTACTTTTGTGGTATTTGATCAACTCCTGTTTTTTTTTTTTTTTTTTTGCGCTATAAACAAAAAAAGTGACAAAAAAAAAAAAAACACTTTTTGCTTTTAATATCCCAATTTAAAAAATAAAAACTATTTTTTTCCCTCAGTTTAGGCAATATGTATTCTCTACATATTTTTGGTAAAAACAAAATCCCAATAAACGTGTATGGATTGGTTTGCACAATTATAGCATCTACTAAATAGGGGATAGATTTGTCATCTTTAAAAAAAAAAAATTTTTTTTTTTCTTTTTTATCGTGACTATGACATTGCGGTGGACAGATCGGACACTTTTGACACTATTTTGGGACCATTGACATTTAAAAAGCGACCAGTGCTATAAAAATGCACTGATTACTGTATAAATGTGACTGGCAGGAAGGGGTTGACACTAGGGGGTGCTGAAGGGGTTAAATGTGTGTCCTAGGGAATGATTCTAACTGGGAGGAGGGGACTGATGAGGGGAGGAGACCGATCGGTGTTCCTTTGTACAAGGAACATACGATCAGTTCTCCACTCCCCTGACAGGATTCGTATCTGTGTCTTTACACACTGATCCACGTCCCTGCTCTGTGATGAGCAATCGCGGGCGCCCAGGGGACATCGCAGACACCGGGCAGGCCTATGGGGTCCCCAGTGATGCAGCGAACGCGCGCTCTCCACAATGCTGGGAAGCCGGGGACGTCATATGACTCCTGCCCTGAGGGACGAAGGGTTCCTGCCGCTGTCATTTTACTATACGGCAGTAGGCAACTGTTTAAAGTTGGCTATGCTTTGGAAACTTTCCTCCTGTTCTCAATGGCTAAGCTTTCTTGGTATTGAAAGAGAATAGATATGACACTTTGTTTTATGGCAAAATAGTTTGCAGAAGCTATTCTATCAAGATTCTCTCAAAGTATTGGAGTTGGAAGAGATCATCTTATTAAAATGTACAAGTTTACACTATTTTTGTAAAATTTTTTTTTTTTTTTTAATTGGTAATTAAAGAATAGGCTAGTGAACTTATTGCCTGAGTTGTATACAGAGCCTATGATTTTCATATAAGCCTTAGCAGGGACATCGAAGAGCAAGATGTGTTAAGGACTTAAGCTTGTATAAGACTCCATTCACACTTGAGCACAGCAATTTACTGCTATTTTTTTTTATTTATTTTTTAAAGCGTATTTACAAACATTTTTAAGCCTTTTAGAAGTTTTACAAGCTTTTTGTTCAGCCAAAAGAATGCCCTAGGGGAAGGAGAGTGAGAGGACATTGGGGGGGGGGGGGGAGAGCCATTATTTAAGTCGGGCGTTCCTATTGAAGTCTATGGGGCCAAAAAAACACTTGTAATCTGCCAAAAAGGAGCGCATGTACTTTTTTGAGTGACAGGTGTTTTGCTTCAGGCCACAAAAGGCTCATATGTGAACAGGGGCCATTGAATTAATTGGGATTTGGCTTGTTGAGCGTTTTAGAGCTTCAAGGAACAAATCGCACAGGTGTGAACGGAGCCTAAGAGCAGTGGGGTTGATTTACTAAAACTGGAGAGTGCATAAGCTGGTGCAGCTCTGCATAGAAATCAATTGGCTTCCAGTTTTTTTTGTCAAAGCTTAAAGGGTAAGTTCACCTTTTTACAGAAAATTATGTAAGGTGAACTTGCAAAGGACCCCCTCCTTGCTCCCGCTGACCTGGACTGTGGCAATCTCCATTTCTGAGCCCCGGTATATCCGCGTTGGCAGTCCGGGGCTTGGAAATCCCCTCTGCAACCACATATGTTCTTCCCAGCTGACGGGATGGGCCATGCGGCTGCTGATTGGTCGGTGCCACCCCAGTAACAGCGCTAACCAATTAGAATGCTCCATAATGTCCCTCCTGACAATGTACGTTTTGGACATTCAGCTGAGGGGATTTCTAAGCCCCAGACTCCTGACGTGGATTTACCAGGGCTCAGAACAGGAGATTACTGTGGTCCAGGTCAGCGGGGACTGGTCGGGGTGAGGAGGGGGTCCTGTGTAAGTTCCGTTAACCTTCGAGATTTTTCTGTAAAGGTGAACTTTCACTTTAATTGAGCATGCTGAAGTTAGAAGCTGGCTACTATGTACAACTGCACCAGATTTTTCACTCTTCAGTTTTAGTAAACCAACCCCAGTGTGTTGCAAGCTTTGAAGCTTCTAAAGCACCATTCTTTCCAGTTTGGACAGCTTAAAAGTCTTTACTGCAGAGGCAATGGCTGGGGCAGGAATTGTACCCCTGCCGCTTTCATTGGGATCTACCCACATGCCCAATGCAATCCATTCAAGTGATAGGTGCCAATCTGCAATCGCCTAGCAAAACCCATGCTATGCACACTGTTGGCTTGCACTAGTGTAGGGTTTAGGGTGTTAAGGCGGGCAGTAAGTGTCCTCTCTACCTATCAAATGCTCTGAAGAGTAATTCAAACCCAGACCGCTCTTCAGAGTGGAAAGCTAGTGTGAACGATCACTAAATGCTTGCTATATACACTGCTTTGAATTGAGCAAGCTGAAGCTTTTAATTTTTTTTTTTTTCTGTTTACCTTATAAATGGAGAAAAGTAAGACCTAAGGCCTGAGTGGGACTTTAGATGAGGCAATACTAACATTTACCTCCATCCCCAGTACGTTTGAGCAAAAAAAGGAAAAATAATTGGTGGGACTTTAAATGAAGCACATAACTAAGTCAGACGAGCCAATCCATGTAGAACATAATTTATTACAAAGGACATACATACACATATAGGGTAATAAAAGTAATACAATCATAAATAATATTGAATCTCATTGGATAAATAGCATTCCTAGATAGTTCATGATAAAACAAATGTCTCAACATAATGTGCATGGTAATATGGTATTAGGTCTCAGTATGAAAAAACCTGAACAATACATAATATAGAGCACTTGTCTCGACATCTTGTTACATGATAGTAGACTTATGGTATGTAAACTCCAATTGTAATGGTAGCATGTAGGTATAGTAACAATGAAGAATTGGTTCGTTCTTATAGACTTCAATAAGGTAAAAATTTGGCCTAGAAACTGTGACATAGCATCGTAAAAAAGCTCTACGCGTTTCGTGGCTACATTACCACTCGTCAGGAGCAGATGCATGATTTTAGAGGTATCTATAATGAAAAATGCCAAAGAAAAAATATAAGAGATAATAATAACAAATAGAGCAAAAAAGAGAAAGAAAGAGGGAGAGCATAAATGTCCCAAACACTCTCACCTATCTATAACATATGAGTACGACTGGTGATGATATTAATGGTAGAAGGCACTGCAGAAAACGCCGTCCCTGCAGTGCCTTCTACCATTAATATCATCACCAGTCGTACTCATATGTTATAGATAGGTGAGAGTGTTTGGGACATTTATGCTCTCCCTCTTTCTTTCTCTTTTTTGCTCTATTTGTTATTATTATCTCTTATATTTTTTCTTTGGCATTTTTCATTATAGATACCTCTAAAATCATGCATCTGCTCCTGACGAGTGGTAATGTAGCCACGAAACGCGTAGAGCTTTTTTACGATGCTATGTCACAGTTTCTAGGCCAAATTTTTACCTTATTGAAGTCTATAAGAACGAACCAATTCTTCATTGTTACTATACCTACATGCTACCATTACAATTGGAGTTTACATACCATAAGTCTACTATTATGTAACAAGATGTCGAGACAAGTGCTCTATATTATGTATTGTTCAGGTTTTTTCATACTGAGACCTAATACCGTATTACCATGCACATTATGTTGAGACATTTGTTTTATCATGACCTATCTAGGAATGCTATTTATCCAATGAGATTCAATATTATTTATGATTGTATTACTTTTATTACCCTATATGTGTATGTATGCCCTTTGTAATAAATTATTATGTTCTACATGGATTGGCTCGTCTGACTTAGTTATGTGCTTCATTTAAAGTCCCACCAATTATTTTTCCTTTTTTTACCTTTTTATAAATGGGTTTAACTAGAAAGTTTGGCATGTAAGCTTGCTGCTTTGACCTAGTTAAATTTGAAGTGCAGCAGATTTTCTATCATGTTAAACCTGCAGCTAGAGAAACATTTAGTTTTGGTCTAAAAATTCTAGGATCTGCGTTTTGTGGATAAACTGCTTCCCTGGTCTGTTGCATGACAATTTAAGGTCTTGCATGCAGCAAATGTAGTTTTCAGATTATGCTTTCCCCTATTCCACTTGGGTTTTCTTGATTTTCTGCACATATTTAAAGAGGGACTGCAGTCTGCTCACATAATTTGTAATAAAAACATTTTTGCCATTCTGAGCTTCCCTCCAACCACTTTGCATATTAATTTTTATATATACTGATTCTGTACTTGCCAAATATGCTGCAGAAATCTCCCTTCACTGAGTCTGGCTGCAATCATTTTAACTGTGGGCAGCTGAAGCTGCTGCCTCTTCACTTCCTGGATACACACACCCACACCCACACCTCTTATGACTCATCCCCTCTCCTGTCAAACTGCATGATGTCATAAGCCTTGACTGATGACCAGATAAAGAGGAAGAGGGCTGTATAAGGTATTTACTGGCAGAAGAAATTAAATTGTTTTACCATCCAAAGTTAAAACAACAAGAGCAGAAGATTTAATAGGTGGAAAGATGAAAAATGACTGAAGGTCCGCTTTAAATGGGGCTACCTTTTTTAATGAACGGAAGACCCTTTTTTAAATGTGTGACAGTTTACTCTAGCTGAGGTCTCTGTTCTTGCACTAAAGCTGATAAACTAAAGTATAAGCAGCTCCAAGGCTGATGAACGATTTAACAATTCCTCCATTTAGGCCTAATCGATTAAACTCAACCCCTTGCAGAAACAGCAGTGCAGAAGAGGGTTCTACCACCAATGAAAGTAGAAATTCCAATGGACATTGGTGAAAATGTTTTTTCTTTTGGTTGGTGTAGACGATCTAGATGACATCAAGTGGACATTTCAACAAGACTTCTTTCAAAATGTGTGAAGATGAACTGTCCTATCTGCTTTACTTCGTCTACACTGTGCCACAATGTCCTGGTCATCCATCATTTTGCTTTTTGTTCTGTACTTTTTAGGTGTGTGTTTTGTTTTTTTTTTTAATTTATTTTTTATTTATTTATTTATTTCTGCCTACGTTGTGTGACATTTTGGCTCTTTAAGAGAAACCTGAAACATGGGGATAATGTAGGGTAAGGGCTTCTGTTCACTTTTTTAAAAGGTACAAGGCTGAGAAGTGCTTAAAAGTATCCACTATACAATTTTGAACATGCCCAACAAGGTAACCAGCATGATCAGCACCAGATTATAATCTTCCAAGTTTGTAACAAGTTGACAAACTAATTCCGACCCGCTTGCAGTTAAAGGGTAAGCAAGGTTTTCTCAAAACATGAGATTCACATTGTTTGCCTTTTTCAAAAAAGGAATTTGAGCTGGAGTCTCAGGATGTAAGTGACCAAGATGATAGTGATGAAGTAAAGGATACTGAGGAGCATGATGAAGAAAATTCTAAGTCTGTCACAGTGCTATCCCCAGAAGGCATGACGTGCAATGAATCGCAGCCTGTCCCTGCAGAAGAAGACTCTGAAAAAGAACCTCAAAACCAAGTATGCTGAGTGGTTACTTTGAAATCACAGTACAATCATATATTTACTTCGTGGCTGCAAATTGAGTTTTAAATTGCTCTGCTGTGGGTGTTTTGAATATGAGCAACAAGGGTATTCCTCTATATAATTTTGCTTTTTTTTTCTTTTGTATTGTTTGCTTTGAAAATCTTAAAACTGAAAAATTCTATTTGGCGGCGGGGTTCTGCTTTTTTACTCTTTTTCCTGATTACTTTAATTTTATGAAGCTTTGAAACTTTTGCATTGGGGACATTTCCTTTTCAATTCCTTTCCTATAGACACAACAGTAATGGATCTGAAATCTCTGCAAAATGTTGTCACTCATTGTTTCAACATCTCCCTAACAGTGATACCATTGCCATTTAAAAATATAAATCTTTTTTGTATATTAAAGAGACACAAACGTTATGGTTTTCAGTAATTGAATTCAGACAGTGAAACTCATATTTAAATTACACACAGATTGATATTTTTCAAATATTTCTTTCTTTAATTTTGCTTATGGGTTACAGCTACTGAAAACCCATAATTCGGTATCTCAGAAAATTGTATCGTATGCAATATATATATATATATATATATATATATATATATATATATATATATATATATATATATATATATATATATATATATATACATACACACATACACATACACATACACACATACACATACACACACACACACCTGCAGTGTGGCATGGAGGCATTCAGCCTGTGGCACTGCTGGGGAGTTATGGAAGACCAGCTTGCTTTTGATAGGGCATTCAGCTCATCTGTATTGTTGGGTCTGGTGGCTCATCTTCCTCTTGACAATACCCCACAGATTCTCTCTCTAAGGCCTCTTTCACACTGGAGCGGTGGGGGCGTCGGCGGTACAACAGCGCTATTTTTTAGCGCTGCTGTACCGTCGTTCTTGCAGCGGTATTCGGCCGCTAGCGGTGCGGTTTTAACCCCCGCTGGTGGCCGAAAAAGGGTTAAAATCCCTCGTACAGCACGGCTATAGCCGCGCTGTCCCATTGATTTCAATGGGCAGGAGTGGTGAAGGAGCGGTGAATACACCGCTCCAAAAAAGCGGTTTGCAGGACTTTTTTCACCGCCCAGCCTGCGCACCGCTTCAGTGTGAAAGCCCTCGGGCTTTCACACTGAACAAACAGCGGAGGCTGTTTAGGGGCGGTTTGCAGGTGGTATTTTTAGCGCAATACCACCTGCAAACCGCCCCAGTGTGAAAGGGGTCTAAGGTTTAGGTCAAGCGAGTTTGCTGGCCAATAGAGCACGGTGATTCCATGATCATTAAACCAGGTATTGGTACTTTTGGCAGTGTGGGCAGGTGCTAAGTCCAGCTGCCAAATGAAATCCGCATCTCCATAAAGCTGGTCAGCAGAGGAAAGCATGAAGTGCTCTAGAATTTCCTAGTAGAGGGCTGCACTGAATTAGTCCACTGTATTTTATCAAGTCTAAACGCCAACAGAAGACATTGCTCCCTAAATCATCACTGACTGTGGAAACTTCACACTGGACCTCATGTAACTTTGATTCTGTGCCTCTCCACTTTTCCTCCAGACTCTGGGACCTTGATTTCTGAATGAAATGAAACATTTGCCACCATCAGTAATAATTTAGGGAGCCATGTTGTCTGCTGGTGTTGGTCCACTGTGTTTTATCAAGCCCAAAGTCAGTGCAGCCTTCTACCAGGTAACTCTAGAGCACTTAAAGCTTCCCTCTGCTGACCAGCTTTATGGAGATCCTGATTTCATTTGCCAGCAGGACTTTACACCTGCCCACACTGCCAAAAGTACCAATACCTGGTTTAATCATGGTATTGCTGTGCTTTATTGGCCAGCAAACTCTCCTGACCGAAACCCCATAGAGAATCTGTGGGGTATAGTTGAGAGGAAGATGAGGCACCAGACCCAACAATGCAGATGAGCTGAAGGCTGCTATCAAAGCAACCTGGGCTTCCATAACACCTCAGCAGTGCCACAGGTGGATAACCTTCATGCCGCATTGATGCCCCGACCAAGTATTGAGTGTATACTATACTGTACATTGACATACTTTTCAGTAAGCCAACATTTCTGTATTAAAAATCTTTTTTTTTTTTTTTTTCTTGTGTAGTAATCTAATTTTCGGAGATACTGAATTTTGGGTTTTCACTAGCTGTAAGCCAAAATCCTCCAAAATGAAAAGGGAAATGCTTGAGATCTTATCCCTCATAAATTATGAGTTTGACTTTTTGAATTGAATTACTGAAATTTCCTTTTTGATTTCAGATTGTTCTATTTGTATGTGGGTGTGCACACCTACCCCATCACAAAGCTTAGTCACGTTTGTGACAGTTCCTGGTTTTTGCCTTTTATCTCCTGCATGCTCATTGGACAATGAACCAGCCTCATCACACCTCTCTAGTAAGAGAAGAGGTGAAGTTTAAGGCAGCAAAGGTTAACCGGGAACAAGTAAGGTTATCTTCTGGGTGTGCAATTTGAAAGAGGAATTCAGTCACTTTGGCTGGAAAAAAACATTAACCTTGATTTGTTGGTGTGCATAGGGTTTTGCTTGTAACTCCTCTGTAAGCTCTTGCGGTATGGCTCACATAAATTCCCTATGCTTTTTTGCAGCTTTTGAGATAGGTGTTTTTTTTTTTTTTTTTGTTTTTTTTTTATGTATGCATTTGGTTTTATTGCCTATCCACATAAGCTTTTCTTTATGTCCATGTAATTTGTTTTTTAAATTGGTAACTGTACATATGTTCTGTTGCTGGTATAATAATGGCATATGTGGATTATGATTTTATTTTTTTATGTTGTGTGGTGGGTGTGGGTTTTTTATTTTTTACTCTGGCATTTTATTTCCAAAATCATTAGTTTGCTGGTTTTTGTAATGTTATAAAAATGTGTAGCTGGCAGGAGAACTTGTAGGTGTGACTAACATCTTAAAAGACCTAAAGCCCGTACACACAAGCTGAATGTCGCGCGGCATCGGCAGGTTCAGTAGAAACCTGCCGGCATTTGGCCTGTGTGTACCGAAGCCAGTCCGACAGCTGACTTCTGACGAAGGGGCGTGGCCGAGAATGGGAGCACTGATCGGAGTGTTGTTGCTGGGGGTTGTCCCCCCCTGTCAGGGCACAATAGAACAGTAGGGGAGATCGCTGTATTAAGATTGTCAGTACAGCACATTTTAAAGGGAAATTCAATGTACATGACTTAACTTGGGAATCGGGCAGCTAATTTGCCAAAATTTTGTGAGTTGGTGCTTTTTAATTATTATTCCCTCCGAATGCATAAATTATTTGCTTTCTACATGAGTTAAAGGAAAAACTTAACGGTTTTTAAAAAGGTTATCTGAGAAATGTGTAAACGTGTTTGTTTTATGATTGGGAAATATAAAACGTTTTTAATATACAGTTGAAGCTAGGATTATTATTTATTTATTTTTTTTTTATATTTAATCCAGCGGGCTAAACCAAAAAATAGCTTTCAGATCACCGACCTCCCCTGCTGAGCTGATGTATTCTGAACAGCCCACCCCTGAGCCAGCCAAACCCCCTGATGTCATGTAAATGAGTAGAATGCTTCCCGTAGTTCATTAAAACCAAAGAATAAAATTGTATTTAATTAAAAAAACGCTCACCATACTGTTAATTGCATTGTACAGTGGGGAAAATAATTATTTGATCCCCTGCAGATTTAGCAAGTTTGCCCACTTACAAAGGAATGAAGGCTCTATCATTTTATTATAGGTGTATTTTAACCACTTACTAACCCGGCCAATTCTGACACTTCGCTCCTACATGTAAAAATCATCATTTTTTTGCTAGAAAATTACACAGAACCCCTAAACATTGTATATGGTGTTTTTTTTTTTTTTTTTTTTTTTTTTTTTTATATAGCAGAGACCCTAGAGAATACAATGGCGGTCATTGCAACTTTTTATCTCGCACGATATTTGCGCAGAAATTTTTTCAAGCGTCGTGTTTTTTTTTTTAATTTTTTAATTTATTTATTTTTTTAAATAAGTTTCATGCTTTAAACAGTAAACGGTGAAGTTGGCCCGTGTGTGGTGTTGTGTGTGTGTGTGTGTGTGTTTTTTTTTTTTTTTTTGCATAATGTGAAAGATGAAGTTGCGCCAAGTAAATAGAAACCTAACATGTCACGCTTAAAAATTGCACAAGCTCGTGGAATGGCGCAAAACTCCATCACTTAAAAATCCCCATAGGCGATGCTTTAAACATTTTTACTGGTTACATGTTTTGAGTTACAGAGGAGGTCTAGGGCTAGAATTATTGCTCTTGCTCTAACGTTCGCGGCGACACCTCACATGTGTGGTTTTTACAGTTTTCGTATGTGGACGGGACTTGCATCTGCGTGCGATTACACGGGGACAGGGGCACTTAAAACTTTTTTTTTTTTTTTTTATTTATTTTACTTAAACTTTAATTAGACACTTTATTAAAAAAAGAAATTGTTTTGATCACTTTTATTAATATGGCATGACAGTGAGATATGGGGTCAGTAAGACCCTACATCTCACCTCTAGGCTGGTCTGCCGGAAATCTCTATGGTGGACATCTGGCGAATGCGTTCTCCGACTCACCGATTGCAGACCCGCCGCTATGATCGTTCTTATGGTGTAGGGCAGGGATATGCAATTAGTGGACCTCCAGCTGTAGCAGAACTACAAGTCCCATGAGGCATAGCAAGACTCTGACAGCCACAAGCATGATACCCAGAGGCATGATGGGAATTGTAGTTTTGCAACAGCTGGAGATCCGCTAATTGCATATCCCTGGTGTAGGGGATCGCCGGCTGAAAACTGAATGATGCCTCTAGCTGTAGGCATTATTCAGATATACCCCCACAAACTCAGGACGTCCTACGGTCGGCAAGTGGTTAAGTGATGACTATCAACCTAAAATCCAGAAAAAACACATGATACAAATATTAAAGATTGAGTTGCAGTTCAGTGGGTAAAATAAGTACTTGATCCCCCAAACAAAACATGACTTCGTGCTTGGTGGAGAAACCCTTGTTGGCAAGCACAGAGTTAAGATGTTTCTGGTAGTTAATCACCAGGTTTGCACACCTCTCAGGGGGAGATTGTGGTCCACTCGTCACAGATCTACTCTAAACCCTTAGGGCCCTTTCACACGGACGTGTCCGGTTACGGGCTCCGCTTTGTTCAGCAGGTTATCGCTCCGTCAATCCCCACTGAGCAGGCATATAAGGGGTCTGTCTATGCACACTGTGCAGGGACCGACCTGTCAGAGTGCCACTCTCCTCTATGGGGGATCGGGTGAAGACGGACCGTAGAATCCGTTTTCATAAGTAGGGTTTTCTTCTGTCACACTTTAGCGGATCGGAGCTGGTCGGATGACAGCAAACATGTCACCACTGACATCCGTCGCTCCATAGACCTGTATGTAGCGTCCGTTCAGGTCCGCGTAAAAAAACTGACAGGTGGACCTGAATGGTCTGCCCGTGTGAAAAGGGCCTTAAGGTTTCTTGGTTGCTGCTTTGCAACTTGAAGTTCAGCTCCCGCCTTTGGGTTTTTTTTTTTTTTTTTGTAGGCTTAAGGTCTGGAGACTGGCTAGGCCACTCCATGACCTTAATGTGCTTCAGCCACTCCTTTGTTGCCTTGGCGATTTTATTTTGGGTCACTGTCATGCTGGGAGACCCATCCATGACCCATCTTCAGTGTTCTGGCTGAGGGAAGAAGGTTCTCATCCAAGATGTTACAATACTTGGGCCCCGTCCATTGGCCCCTTAAAGCGAGATTCCGGCCAGGATAAAAAAAAAAAAAAAAAATTAAGTCAGCAGCTACAAACACTGTAGCTGCTGACTTTAAATAAGTAGACTTGCCTGTCTTGGGTGCCCGCGATGTCGGCCACCCGAGGCTGACCCGTCCCTCGGCTGTCGAGTCCCGGCACCGCCATCCTATGTAACGGAAACAGGCGGTGGTGCCTTGCGGCTTCACTGACAGTTTCCTACTGCGCACGATCTGTGAATGGCCCCGTGGTTTTCTTGGAACACACACAGTTCCCAGAAGGCAACGGGGCCGCTCACCGAGGAGCAGGACACGCCGCGGAATAGGAAGACTGCCTAGCAACAAGGGTTCAGGTAAGTTTAAAAATTTTTTTTTTCAAATGTTTTTTTTTATTTCTTTTACGATTTTTTTTTTTTTTCATGCAATTTTTTATTTTAGGGTGGCCCTCCACTTTAAGTTGGTCTGTATCTTTTAGCAGAGAAAAACCCCTAAAGCATCATGTTTCCACCTCAAAGCTTGACTGCAGGGATGGTGTTCTTGGTCATAGCATATTTCTTCTAAACACGGCGAGCCCCCTTCTTCAAGAAGGCTCATGAACATCTAAATGATTCAGAGAAGGACTGGGATAAAGTACTGTGGTCAGATAAGACCAAAATTTAGCTTTTAGTTAAAAACATTTATTTATTTTTTTGCTAGAAAATTACTTAGAACCCCCAAACATCCTTTATCTTTCACAAAAAAATGTTACGCCGAGTAAATTGATACCCAACATGTCACGCTTAAAAATTGCGCCCGCTCGTGGAATGGCGACAAACTTTTACCCTTAAAAACTTCCGTGGACGACGTTTAAAAAATTCTACAGTTTGCATGTTTTGCGTTACAGAAGAGGTCTAGGGCTAGAATTATTGCTCTCGCTCTACTAATCGCGGCGATACCTTACATGTGTGGTTTGAACACCGTTTTCATATGCGGGCGCTACTCACGTATGTGTTCGCTTCTGCACGCGAGCTCCGAGGGACTGGGCGCGTTTAAAAAAAAATTTTTTTTTTTTTTACCTTTTTTTTATTTTTACACTGTTTTTATTCCTATTACAAGTAATGTAAACACCCCTTTTAATAGAAAAAAAGCATGACATGGCCTCTTAAATATGAGATCTGTGGTCAAAAAGACCTCGGATCTCATATTTACACTAATATGCAGTTAAAAAAAAAAATTGTCATTTAAAAAAAGGGGGGGAAAAAAGACCCTTTAAGAGCTATGGGCCGAAGTGACATTTTGACGTCCCTTCCGCCCTGCAGTGTCATGGAGACGGGTGTGGGCCATCTTCCCCTCATCTCCATTCACAGCCAGAACAAGGACCGGATCGCCTCTGCCGACGGCTCTGGTATGCAGCGAAAGGAACCAGTTCGGGGGGGGGGGGCCTCTCCCGCCGCCGATTAAAAGTGATCTTGCAGCGAACCCGCCACAGAGAACACTTTTATCTTGTACTGGACTGCTGGCCGAATATGGGAATACCAGGGTTATGGCAGCTAGCTGCTGCTATAACAACGATATCCGTCCTCAAAGTGAGGACGTACATCGGCGTGCGACGGTCCGGAAGTGGTTAAACTGTTGAAAGTTCAGCGAAAAAATTTTTTTTTTTCCCCTCCCCCCACTCTTCCTGTTCCAACACTGCAGTGAAGTCTGGGCATACAGCTAATTGGAGGAAAGGCACACCCCCTCTCATAGGTAGACACTTTCAGGGCTCTGCTAATCTACATATAGCATTCTCCCCAACACAACTCGGGCTGCTTTTATCGCCTGCATGTTTTATAGCACAGTGCTTGTGCTGTGTAATTTGGCCCCCTTTAATACCAAAAAAAAAAAACCTGGCTGATCCTGCCTGACTCTACCCCTCCCCATAAGCTGATTACGGTGTGTCATGGCTGCTAAGCCATGACACCGTGGTCAGCGTATGTGCCTCCATCATCCGCAGCCCTGTTTTTGTCCTCTCCTTCGTCCTCTCCCCCCTCCCTGTCCTTGTGTCAGCGCCCACCCCCTCCACTCCTTCTGCTCTCATTAATTAATCTAAAATGCTCTTATCCCCTCTGTAATTGAACAAAGGCACCTGTACCTATAACACAGCGGCTCCCAGCGATCGCATGACTCCCCTCTTTCTCTCTTTCTCTTTCTTTCTCTCTTTCTCTCGGCCCTGCCTGCTAGAGTTGTCAGCCGAGCCGAGGAGTCACCTGATCGCTGGCAGACGCTGTGTTATAGGTACAGATGAGCATATTTTTTTTTATATGGCACGGGCAGTTATTGTTATATTACAGAGGGGATAGGAGCTTTTTATAGAAGTGGGTTAACAACCACTTTAAGATTTCTAGAAGATCTGTTAAAAAGAGTGGACCAAAATCCCTCCTCCAGATGTGTGCAAACCTGGTAACCAACTGCAAGAAAAGTCTTACCTCTGTGCTTGGCAGCAAGTGTTTCTCCACCAAGTACTAAGCCATTGTTTGCTTGGGCGTCAAATACTTATTTTGCTCACTGAACTGCAACTTAATTTAGAACATTTGTATCATGTTTTTTCTGTATTTTTGGTTGATATTCTGTCAATATCACTTAAAATACACCTTAAAACAAACATTATAGATCCTTCATTTCTTTTAAGTGGGCAAGCTTAGAAAATCTGCAGGGGATTCAATTTCCCCACTGTAGCATATAATGTAAAGCATATAAACCATAACCGCAAAAGGTACACAAGACTTGGCAAGCTTCCGAGATCTCACCACCACACTTGGCACAGTCTGACATCACTACCAGTTATGTCACTTTGACCTACATCACTCCCTGCTCACGCCCAGTGGCATCCTGACGTGTTTAGTCTGTTTAGTCTTTTTCACAAGCTATCTATTCTCAAAGTTGGTAAAGACTAAACCTGTTGTGATGCTGTTTGATTTGAGCAGGAAGTGACGCAAGGCCCCTTTCACACGAATGGACCGTTCAGGTCCGCCTGTCAGTTTTGTCGGCAGCTCATACGGTTAACAGCTCGGGGGCTGCTTGCTGCCCCCGTGCTTGTGATGACATCTGTTGCATGGAATCCGGTTTCCCTCTTGAGTATATGTCCATCAAAGTTCTTTTTAGCTGCTTCAGTGTGATTGGTTCCTCTGTTATGTTGGCTGAGTTTTTCCCTACAGTCCTGCAAGGCTTCATGGGCCAAATCACCCAGTTATTTGCTCACTTACCACAGATGCCTCAAGTGCTCTCCACTCCTCCAGGATAACTGAGCTTGAGGGTTTCTTGGATATTAGTTGCTAAAACTTTCCATTCTGAGTCATTCCAGTCTTTTTTTACTGATGAGCGAGCCCCTGAGGCATCACAGTCCGATGCTGTTATTCCCAAATTCTTAAGTTGGGTGACTGTTGCAGTTTTTGTACAAACTTATCGAGACTTTACGCCTGTCGCTTCGAGTCCCATTTTTTGGATCCAGCAGTGTCTACCATACCAGTAGAGGATGCACTTGTCTTAAAGTGTTTCTACATTCACTATATCCAGTCTTCCATAATACACAACATGGAAATGGTAGTCATTTTTGTAAATATAAACAGCTTAATACCTTTTATTCTCATCAGCATTTTATAGCAGTGTTGTGATTTTTCTATCAGTATCACTGGTTAATCTTGGCGTTTTCATTCTCCTTTTGACTGTCATATGAGGCTGGATGACCCCTGCCTCTGTCTGGACAGCACTGAATGGCCCTGTGCCAAAAACCCCCCCAAAAAAGATCTAGCACTGCACAAAAAACGGAGCATGTGCAGACTTGCCACTACTGCTCTGTAGTAGTATGGCTGATGGATTGGGGTCAGTAAAAAAGGCTCAGGGAAGTCCAGGATTAAATGGCCTTTTTACACAATGCGGAAGATTAACCCCTTATGTTCCACAGTGAGTATAACGAACATGCTTTACTGCATTTACACACTGATTTTACGGTTGTGGGTTTAGTAACACTTAAACTAGGGCTGCAACTAAAGATTATTTTCATAATCGATTAGTTGTCTGATTGTTTCGATTAATCGGTTAATAACCTTTAAAAAAAAAAAAAAGTGTGGTGTATAATTTAGTTAAATTTTAAAAAAACTATTTATTCCTAAATATCTTTATGCGCATGGGGTAAATATAATTAATCAACTATATGGTTAGGGAGTAAAATCTTTAATTCTCTCTAAGAATAACAGACAGAAGAGATATACTCTATATACTATTAGAGGTTGAATCTGGACTCGGGTCAAATTTTTTTATTTAAAGAAAAAAAAATTCTAGACTGTTTTTTGCAGATTTTCAAACAGAACTGTAATACATGGTTTTCTGCAGCTTTTCCATTGGAGTATATTGAACCAAAAAAAGCACCGATTTGCATTAAAAAAAGGTCCTTTCCAAATACACAGCAGCTGAAAAAAGCATAGATGTGAATGTTAAATGAACTGTAGTGCATTTCTGCAAAAAGCACCAAAAAACACATGGGTGGGAACCTGACCTAAGACATTTAGTAACATAATGGAGTTAAAAAAAATAAAAAATAAAAAATTTGGTTTTTTTTACTATGTAAAAGTAATATTTACAGTAGAGATTAATTGCTCTTTTTGTACAATATAGGGCTAATTTTAGCTTTTTTTTAAACCCCATTATGTTATTGGCCGATTAATCGATTATGAAAATATTAATCGATTAGTTATCGATTAGTAGTTTCAGCCCTAACTTAAACCAACGGGCACATCAGCATTTCTTTCTCTTTGTGATCCCTTCACTGCCAGTTTGTGGCCCTGCTCTTTTTGGCTATGTGTCTGCACCTTGGGTATTCATCAATGTGCTGTGTTGGTGTTGGCCCTACTGTGCTCTTGTTGCATCTCTATTGGGGAATACCTAGATGACCTGTTGATGGAATAGTTGATGTGTACTCTGTTGGACAACTTGCCTGTGGCTATCCAGATGTTACAGTGGCTCAGATGGATCCTGAACCTTCAGAAATTGGTTTCTGGAACCAACTGCAGGATTTTGACATAGCTCAGGCCAAAGTATTTCTTCCACCTCCAAACCCTGCAGTCTAGGCATCGTCTGACTTTCTGCTAATGCGTGAAATTCTTGAGCCTAATGGTAGCTTCCTTCCTTTTTTTTTTTGGCAGTCACACTTGCTCAATTAATATACATATCTCTACAAAACTACTTTGTTGTGAGATGTGTCAATCAAGCCTCTGTAAGGATAGATTTATTTGCACTATATGCCAGGTTGGCTCTGGAATCTGGCTCTAGGATCAGCAAAGTCTGTCTTGTCTTCTGGAAGGTGATCACTACTGATAGAGTCCTGGGCACCCTTTAATGATAGAGGTTCCTACAATGCTAAAGGCTACTTCTCTTCTGGGCTATCATAAGACCTGGAAGACGTTTTGTGTGCATCTGTTTTCCCACCCTAGCGTTTTCTCCGTGGGAAGAATTCACTCCTTCCTGCGGTTGGGTCTAGACCAGCCTTTTGGCTGTCAGCAGAATAAAGGGCAAGGATTCTGCCCTTTCTGTCTAGTTTCAGAGACCGTTGGCTTTTCACTTCTTGATTAAGATGTTTGTACAGAGAGTTTCCCGTGTACCACCCCTCCTTTGTGACTTTGTGGGGTCTGTATTGGTTTTCCTGAGCTTCAGAAACTATGATTCCATTAGACATTACTCCCTCTGTCACCTACTGGTGTAATTACCTCTAGACATCACCTCTGTGATTTGTTTAGGAAGATTGATTTTCTTTCTGTGATCCCTGATAGAATGTATTATATTTAGCTTCTTGTGTATTTGCTTTTTTATTCTCTCTATAGTCTCACAAAATTAAGTACACCCCTTGCTTTTTTGTAAATATTTTTTATATCTTTTAATGCGACAACACTGAAGAAATGACACTTTGCTACAATGTAAAGTAGTGAGTGTACAGCTTGTATAACAGTGTAAATTTGCTGTCCCCTCAAAATTAACTCTCACAGCCATTTAATGTCCAAACTGCTGGCAACAAAAGTGAGTACACTCCTAATTGAAAATGTCCAAATTGGGCCCAAAGTGTCAATATTTTTTGTCTGGCCACCATTTTCCAGCACTGCCTTAACCCTCATGGGTGTGGAGTTCAGTGGCAACCTTTGAAGGTCTGGTGGAGTCCTCTTCCACTCCATGACAACATCACAGAGCGGGTGGATGTTGGAGACCTTGCGCTCCTCCACCTACTGTTTGAGGATGCCCCACAGATACTCATTAGGGTTTAGGTCTGGAGACATGCTTGGCCAATCCATTACCTTTACCCTCATTTTCTTTAGCAAGGCAGCGGTTGTCTTGGAGTGTTTGGGGTCGTTGTGTTGGAATACTGCCCTGCGGCCCAGTCGCCGAAGGGAGGGGGATCATGCTCTGCTTCAGTATGTCACATTACATGTTGGCATTCATGGCTCCCTCAATGAACTGTAGCTCCCCAGTTTCGGCAGCACTCGTGCAGCCCCAGACCATGACACTCCCACCACCATACTTGACTGTAGGCAAGACACTTGTCATTGTACTCACCTGGTTTCTGCCACACACGCTTGACACTTCTGAGCCAAATAAATTTATCTTGGTCTCATCAGACCACAGGACATGGTTCCAGTAATCCATGTCCTTAGTCTGCTTGTCTTCAGCAAACTGTTAGCGGTCTTTCATCTTTAGAAGAGGCCTTCTTCTGGGACAACAACCATGCAGACCAATTTGATGCAGTGTGCGGCGTATGGTCTGAGCACTGATAGGCTGACCCCCACCCCACCCCTTCAAACCCTGCAGCAATGCTGACAGCCCTAATATGTCTATTTTCCAAAGGCAACCTCTGGATATGACCCTGAGCACGTGCGCTGTTCTGAGTGGAACCTGTTATGTTAAACCGCTGTATGGTCTTGGCCACCGTGCTGCGGCTCAGTTTCAGGGTCTTGCCAATCTTATAGCCTAGGCCATCTTGCCATCTTTTATGTAGAGCAACAATTCTTTCTTCTTTTTTTTTTTTTTTTTTTTTTTTTTTTTCCAGATCCTCCTGAGACCAGTAAGAGAGTGGATGACACCAAATTTAACACACCTGCTCCCCATTCACACTTGGGACCTTTGTAACACTGTGTCGTATGACACCGGGGAGGGAAAATTGCTTATTTTGGCCTAATTTGGACATTTTCACTTAAGAGTGTACTCTTAAGTTGCCAGCGGTTTAGACATTAATGGCTGTGAGTTAATTTGAGGGGACAGAAAATTTACACTCGCTACTTTACATTGTAGCAAAGTGTAATTTCTTCAGCACATGCAAAAAAAATATTTTCAAAAATGTGAGCGGTGTACTCACTTTTGTGAGATAGTGTGTGTGTGTGTGTGGGGGTTTTTTTTTTTTTAATAAGCTGCCATTGAAGTCCTAGGAGATCAAAAAAACAGAATTTTGTACTAAAAGGAGAGCCTAAAGGAGAGCTCCTAAACTCTGCTCAAAGCCTATGTGTATATTAACACGTAGGCTTTTATGGAGTTGAATTCAGGAGCTTTGGCAAAAAAAAGCCAAAATCTCTTAAACTTAAGTTTTTAGGGCCGAAACAACGAATCGATTATGAAAATAATCGTTAGTTGCAGCCTTTAGGAGCTGCTAGTGTACATGAAGCCTTAGAGCATGTGCTGGTTTATCAAATAACACTGTTAGATCGTTGTCACCCCAAGTACACACTAATAGTTGAACAGAAAAAAAACTGACCACTCAGGTCAGAGCAGCTGTACTAATAATCTGATGTTGGTACTGCAATCTCCTTTGCTGTGCTATGCTGTGGGCAGACCTTTTTCGGTGCTGAGCCTTCGACAGAAGCCGGCCTGGCTGCCATACACACTGGCCGAATGTCAGTCTTTTTCTGTTGACCCGGCCGATTCCACCCAATGTTTGGCCCATGTTTACTAGGCTTTAGGCATGCCAAACACATGAGTCAGGCAATATCAATGATGATATATCAAGAGCCAGTCAGTCTAGTATATATGAGGTAGCATTTTTAATTTCATAAATTTTATTTTTTATTTTTTTGTTATAAAGCGCAAGTAAAAATTTATTTCTGAGAGGCACCAGTCTTTTTTTATTTTTTTTATTTTTTTCTTTTTTTTTTTTTTTTTTCTTTTATGGGTACAATCCACTCCACTCTTTATATTTTGTACTGGCCTGTTTTTATTTGTAGAACGGCATGTTTTTTTCCTTCAGTTTGATGTATGGTTGAACAGAATTTCATATCTGTTTAATTCTGATCTCCCTGATCCTGCCTCAAATCTTATGTAATTTTTTTTATTTTTTTAGCTTTGTTCCTTTCACTGTAACCTTAAATAAGCTATAGCTCTGATTTTAATATCCTGGTGATCTTCCTAATGGGGAAACCCTCCCTCCTGTGTCACATTTGCCACGTTTTCGGGGGGGGGGGGGGGCGGTGGGTGGTATAATGCAGGTAATTGCACCCACTTCCGAGCATAGACCTCCGTGGGGGTTCTACGCCTCATGCCCCCCTAGGAATCAGGAAGTGAAGCCTTGCTTCATTCCCTTACCAAAGATGGCGGCGGCAGCATCCAAGGGACGGTGTGGCCCCGGATGCTGACATCGCGGGTGCCCTGGTCAGATGAGTGTCCTTATTTTTAAAAGTTTGCAGCTGCTGACTTAAAAAAAAACAAAAAAACAAAAAACTACTATTAAACACATGGGAGAATTTATGAAAACTAGAGCAGACAAACTGAACCAGCTGTTTACTAACCGGCCAATAACTTTTTAGCTTCGGTTTAAGCTTAGACTTTCCTCTGTGACCTCCCGACAACCCCCCATACCCCCCCCCCCCCCCCCGCCCCGCTTGTTTGGAACAAGCAGTGCATTTTAGTTTCGGCCATGTGCACTGCTCTATGCATACTATATATCCCAAAGTCCCTAGCTCATTTTTGGCTGGCTACGTTCCTACATACAGTGGGATTATGCAAAACAAACCTAGCCACCCTGTATTAGGAAGTCAAATCACAGTAACAAAATAAATAAAAGTAGTTGGCTACTTGGAGGAGGCTTGAAGTAATTTGATTTGTGGTTTGATGTGTATTGCTTGTAAATTAGTCCAAATCTGCTGGATCTGTCGTTCTACTTCACTGGGTATGTACTTGTTCAGAGTCGGTGAGACTTCGACCTCGTGCACACAGGAGGTTAGAAAAAAGCCAGTAATGCTAGCTGTAGGAAGCTGTAGCTTTTTTTTTTTTTTTTTTTTTTTTTTTTGCAAAACTATACTCCCATAAAAGCTTATGGCTCATGCTGAAACGCAGAAAGCTGTATTTTTCAGAGTTAGAGCATTTTTCCAGCCAGAAAACGCCCCTGCCAAAAACTGGTTACAGCCTATGTGTGCATGGACACCTAGGATAACATGCTAGGGAGTTTGACTGCAGAAAAAAACGTCTGAAGCCAAAAACAGCAGCTGTAAAAATATCCAGTGTGCATGAGGCCTTAAAGTGGAACTGAAGTTCTTGATACTTGCCTCCTCTCCAGTGCTGATGTCCCACAGGTCCCTCTTCTTCCGGATGCTGGTATCTGGCTGTCTTGATTGGTCTGCTTGGGATAACATAACTCCTAGCATGAGTATCAGTTTAGCCATCCTGATACACAAGCACAATGCCAGAAATGTAAATTGAGCCATGCATGAGAAGCTCAGTTGTAAGTTCTGCAGAACACTGCATGCAGGCGTTGCAATTAGCATGCCTGCTTGTAAGCTTTTTATTTTGATTCAAGGTGATTTAAGATTCCAATAAGTGAGCATCAACAAGCCACTCTTCTTCAAAAGACCAAAAGTGGAGAGTTTATGGTTAGGGCTTACCAAAACAAATTATTTTTCTAGTAAGACTTGGAACAAGTATGTATGTAAGTACTTCTGACTTTCCAGGTATGCATACTAAATCCATACACTCTTCCTCTGTATCCTACATTAAAGGGGAGAGGGAGAGTGTTTTAAAAACTGAACAAGATGGTCAAGTGACTGCTTTTGTCTAAGGTCTAGCAGGGGAAATAAAGATAATTTGCATGCCTTTTTGTGTTACATGTTAAATCAATCCAGTGGACCTGTATAGGTTGTTTTTAACTTTGCATACTGTTTTTTGTATTTTCAAAGCCTTTTTTTTTATTTTTTATTTTTATATATTTGTATAAAATTTTCCCCTTTCATTTAGGATGAAAACCAGGATACCCAAACTTATTCTGATCATGATGTTGTTCCTGATGTAAGTCATTTTTTCACTTAATTTCTCTGGGAAAGAAGAATTGAAAAAAATTGAAGTCAGATTGCAATAATTTTATTATGAAGTGAAACAAGTCCAGCCTGAGCTCTTTGGCTTGGATTCTCCTATGGGTCACAGGAGGGTAATTTTGTTTTGCACTCTTGTGGCCTATTTTTCAGCAGAGTGTGGTCTCAAGTCTGCTTTCTGCTGACGTCACTTGAATCAGTTCAGGCACCGCGTCATCGCGACAAAGTCTGAATCTGCCAGGTGCTTGGACTGATGCCCGTCTCAGCTGCTGAGAGACTGAGATGGCCACTCCCCGCCTTCCACAGCTCAGCGTTACAGTGGGGGGCGGGGAACGAGACAGAGCGGAGTGAACTGAGCCACTGGCGACATTCAATCGCGCGGTTCTCAGTGCAGACCTGGCAAAAAATTTATACAAAATTCCCACATGTAGTGTAATATGATACAAATCGATCTTTGTGTGTATCATTTTATATTTACATTGGCTGCATTGTCATGGAATAAAATACACTTCTATCATGGATTGCTTTCAAACTGTCAAGGGAAGTTTTCAGTGTAGGAGAAATGTAAGGGAGTTTTAAAGGCGGAAGGTTTTTTATAACCTTTTGTGTGTGTGGCAACCACCCCTTTTGCACTCCCTTATTACTTAAGCTCCAGTGATGTCCACGAGTGTCTAAACCAGTCGGGACACTCTGACAACCACAGTTGTCAGTCGGCAGAGAGGGGCATGGCTCCCTGTCTGAATGGACGCACGGAGCTATGACTCAGCTCCAGTGCCCCCATAGTAAGCTGCTGACCGTAGGGACATTTGATGGAGAGGGGCCCGAAGCAGCTAAGGGGGACCCGAGAAGAGGAGGATCTGGGCTGCTATGTGCAAAACCAATTGCACAGAGCAAGTAAGTATAACATGATTTTTTTTTTTTTTTTTTTTTTTTTCGAGACCTTACAATCACTAAGCTGTATTTTATACCCAAAACCAAAAGTATAATCTAGAGCATCATGCCAATCATTAGATGTGGTGGCTGCATTTAGTGTTCTGTTTTAGTTCCCCCCCCTCTCTATTCACCTGGTGATCTGGCCAGTAACACCTAATAGAATATGACACCACTCTGGATGAGGGTGCACAGAGGGCATGTTTGGACAGCGGTATTGTCAGTCTAGGGAGAGATGTTGAGTTTAGAAGTAATAGATTTACATACAGTAACAAATTTAACCTGATCTCCAGCTAATACTCTGTAATGAGTTACAGCAAACATGTTTTCTTTTTTGGGATAAAGGGTTTGTGTAAATTAAAGCTGATCATTTTAGGAACCCATGTCTGTTAAATGGTCTGTCTTATCCCTGTAACTGAGTTTTTCTCTTGAAAAACAGACTGGCTGGATCACCAGATGAAAAAGGTGAGCCTAAAATAAATTAATACAGCTATCACATCTAAGAATTGGTAAGCTACCATTTTTAATGTTTGATTTGGGGTTTAATACTGCTTTAATAAGGGTTTATAGGCTGAATATTTAAAGATTCTTGGACCCTTTGAGACTAATGTATCCCATAGGGTTCGCAAATCTTTCTGCATACTGGTGTGCTTAAAGTGGTTGTAAACCCTTTACAACCACTTTTTACTACAGGTAAGCCTGTAGCTACACCCCGGATATCTCCTAAACCTGCATGGTTTAGGAGATATCCCCTGTATCTGCATGTGCCACTGTCATCGGCACATACGCACTGAAGCAATGGCATGTATGTTGCTTCAGTTAGTGTGCCGTTACCGGCGGGTCCCGCGTGCGTGCACGGGAGTGACGTCATCACGGCTCTGACCAATCCTAGCCAGAAGTAACTCCGGGAGCTATGTCGCTGGCTGGAGCCGTGTACGAGTACCACTATGGGGGCTTAGATCTAAGACAAGTAGATGCATATGCATACTAGCTCATTATGCCTTTGTCTTGTGGGTTTTTCTTTTTTTGTTTTACAACCACTTAAAAGCAGGAGGGAGAGAGGGAGCTCTCTATATCGTAGCTTACCCATTCTTAGATGTGATGACTGTATTGGTTATCTTTTTACATTTTTATTTTCTGGTGATCCAGCCAGTAAGCCTGTTTTTCAACAGAACAAGCTCTCCTTAAGATTTCTATTTACCACAGACAGGGGTGCTTTCAATGATTGGCTCTTATTTATTCATGTAAAACTTTTAACCAAAAGGAAAAACCTATAGTTGTAATTGCAGTATTAGCGGCTAGTGCTAGTACTTCTGACACTCCCACACTTGAGTTGTTAATGCTGGTTTGCCTGTCGGTATTCCTGTGGTTGGAAGCCTGTCCTTTTAGCTGCTGATCGGAAGCAGTTACCAATATGCCCGTTCAGTCAGTGCTGGGGGCCACTGAGTGAACACACTCCCAGCAGAGAATATTAGTGTGGGGTGTATGCATATGTGGCAGGTTTAAGCCAGCTACTGTGCTGTCATGTAAATGCATGCAGCAACATGTTTGACTGGATTTTTTGTTGTGATGCTTGAGAATGAGAGTTCAAATGAAGGCTCTATTCACACTTTACACAGCGAGAACGCCTGTTTCCGCTCACGGTTTTTGCACTTTTTCCGCATGCTTTCGCATATCATGCATAGGGCTACCTATTCAAGTGAATGGGCTGCCCTATGTGAGACAAATGTGCCAAAGAAGCTCCAGAACATTTTCGGTTGTGGAGTGAGGCGTTTTTTCAGCGCGTGTTTGTAGTGCAAGAAAATGCTCATCCGCTAATTGTGATTGGAGTGTCATTAAAGGCACTTCAAGCACTATGTTTGTTTGCAGCACATTTCCGAGACTGGCAGCAAAACATGTTTCTTCTGGGCACTTTGTCTCATGCTCTGGAATTGGAAAGTGTGAATGCAGCCTAAAACGAGCCATCTCTGGCTGCTTTCAGAGCTTTTTTTTTTATTTGCTGCTTGACGAAATAGTTTACGAATACCTCCCTCTGTCCCAAGATTGTGGCAAGAAACAAACTCTTAGCTGCTACAACCAGTTCCATAGATATTGTTCCTTGAGATTTTTAGCAGCGAATTTAACCACTTCAGCCCCGGAAGGTTTTACCCCCTTCCTGACCAGAGCACTTTTTACAATTCGGCACTGCGTCGCTTTAACTGCTAATTGCGCGGTCATGCAATGCTGTACCCAAACGAAATTTGCGTCCTTTTCTTCCCACAAATAGAGCTTTCTTTTGATGGTATTTGATCACCTCTGCCGGTTTTTTATTTTTTGCGCTATACACGGAAAAAGACCGAAAATTTTGAAAAAAAATGATATTTTCTACTTTTTGTTCTAAAAAAAAATCCAATAAACTCAATTTTAGTCATACATTTAGGCCAAAATGTATTCGGCCACATGTCTTTGGTAAAAAAAATGTCAAGTGTATATTTATTGGTTTGCGCAAAAGTTATAGCGCCTACAAACTAGGGTACATTTTCTGGAATTTACACAGCCTTTAATTTATGACTGCCTATGTCGTTTCTTGAGGTGCTAAAATGGCAGGGCAGTACAAAACCCCCACAAATGACCCCATTTTGGAAAGTAGACACCCCAAGGAAATTGCTGAGAGGCATGTTGAGCCCATTGAATATTCATTTTTTTTGTCCCAAGTGATTGAATAATGACCAAAAAAAAAAAAAAAAAATTACAAAAAGTTGTCACTAAATGATATATTGCTCACACAGGCCATGGGCATATGTGGAATTGCACCCCAAAATACATTTAGCTGCTTCTCCTGAGTACGGGGATACCACATGTGTGGGACTTTTTGGGAGCCTAGCCGCGTACGGGACCCCGAAAACCAATCACTGCCTTCAGGATTTCTAAGGGCGTACATTTTTGATTTTACTCCTCACTACCTATCACAGTTTTGAAGGCCATAAAATGCCCAGATGGCATAAAACCCCCCAGATGACCCCATTTTGGAAAGTAGACACCCCAAGCTATTTGCTTTGAGGCATGTTGAGTCCATGGAATGTTTTATATTTTGACACAAGTTGCGGGAAAGTGACAAATTTTATTTATTTATTTTTTTGCACAAAGTTGTCACTAAATGATATATTGCTCACACAGGCCATGGGCATATGTGGAATTGCACCCCAAAATACATTTAGCTACTTCTCCTGAGTACGGGGATACCACATGTGTGGGACATTTTGGGAGCCTAGCCGCGTACGGGGCCCCGAAAACCAATCCCCGCCTTCAGGATTTCTAAGGGTGTAAATTTTTGATTTCACTCTTCACTGCCTATCACAGTTTCGGAGGCCATGGAATGCCCAGGTGGCACAAACCCCCCCCAAATGACCCCATTTTGGAAAGTAGACACCCCAAGCTATTTGCTGAGAGGCATGGTGAGTATTTTGCAGCTCTCATTTGTTTTTGAAAATAAAGAAAGACGAGAAAAAACTTTTTTTTTTTTTTTTTCAATTTCAAAACTTTGTGACAAAAAGTGAGGTCTGCAAAATACTCACTATACCTCTCATCAAATAGCTTGGGGTGTCTACTTTCCAAAATGGGGTCATTTGGGGGGGTTTTTTGCCACCTGGGCATTCCATGGCCTCCGAAACTGTGATAGGCAGTGAAGAGTGAAATCAAAAATTTACGGCCTTAGAAAGCCTGAAGGCGGTGCTTGGTTTTTGGGGTCCCGTACGCGGCTAGGCTCCCAAAAAGTCTCACACGTGGTATCCCCGTACTCAGGAGAAGCAACAGAATGCATTTTGGGGTGTAATTTCACATATTCCCATGGCATGTTTGAGCAATATATCATTTAGTGACAACTTTGCGCAAAAAAAAATAAAAAATTGTCTCTTTCCCGCAACTTGTGTCACAATATAAAATATTCCATGGACTCGACATGCCTCTCAGCAAATAGCTTGGGGTGTCTACTTTCCAAAATGGGGTCATTTGGGGGGGGGGTTTGAACTGTCCTGGCATTTTATGCACAACATTTAGAAGCTTATGTCACACATCACCCACTCTTCTAACCACTTGAAGACAAAGCCCTTTCTGACACTTTTTGATTACATAAAAAAATAATTTTTTTTTGCAAGAAAAATTACTTTGAACCCCCAAACATTATATATTTTTTTAAAGCAAATGCCCTACAAATTAAAATGGTGGGTGTTTCATTTTTTTTTTCACACAGTATTTGCGCAGCGATTTTTCAAACGCATTTTTTGGGGAAAAAACACACTTTTTTAAATTTTAATGCACTAAAACACACTATATTGCCCAAATGTTTGATGAAATAAAAAAGAAGATCTTAGGCCGAGTACATGGATACCAAACATGACATGCTTTAAAATTGCGCACAAACGTGCAGTGGCGACAAACTAATTTTATTTTAAAACTGTTCCTTTTCATTTTTTTTTTTTAATCATTTTTATTATCTCAGGGAATGTAAATATCCCCTATCATAGCAATAGGTAGTGACAGGTACTCTTTTTTTTGAAAAAATTGGGGTCTATTAGACCCTAGATTTCTCCTCTGCCCTCAAAGCATCTGACCACACCAAGATCGGTGTGATAAAATGCTTTCCCAATTTCCCAATGGCGCTGTTTACATCCGGCGAAATCTAAGTCATAAAATGCTCGTAGCTTCCGGTTTCTTAGGCCATAGAGATGATTGGAGCCACTCTGGTCTCTGATCAGCTCTATGGTCAGCTGGCTGAATCACTGGCTGCATTCTCAGGTTCCCTGTTGAGACAGGAGAGCCAGAGAAAAACACGAAAGACGTTGGGGGGGGGGGGGGGGGAGCATTCCCTCCCACTGCTTGTAAAAGCAGTCTAGAGGCTAATTAGCCGCTAGGATTGCTTTTACATGAAAGCCGACCGCTGGCTGAAAAGAATGATACCAAGATGATGCCTAAACCTGCAGGCATCATTCTGGTATAACCACTCAAAGTTGTGAATGGCGTACCTGAAGACAAAAAAATGGTTAACAATAAAGCACAGTAAACGGTAAAGTATAAAAAATTGCATACCTGAAAAGCAAACATGATAAAACATAATAACAATAAAACATTGCAGAATAGAATACAGTAAAAAAGAGCAGAACAATAGAGAGAGAACAATAAAACGACAACTATTTTTTATTTTATATTTTTGTTTGTTTTTTTTTTTTTTTTTTTACACTTTTTTTTTTGTAACTAACTTTAATAACTGTAACCGGTTCCAGGTTCGGGTCTCTCAAAATGCGATGGCATCTTGGGAGACCCTGTGAAAGTGTGCCTAGTCTGTGCAATGCTGTACCCTACGCTAATACTCAACTAGTGAATGGTAGCGTTCAAAACATTCACCAAAGCAAAGACCAGGATTGTCAGGACAGGAGAGACAATAATAGCGGGTGTCACGCCTATATCCGCGCTTGCTACAGACACGACATCTTTTTTGGGGGGGTTCGTTGGGTAGGGGTACTCGGGAGGACATAAAGAAAATGCCTCTCATGCAGCCGACTGCATTTGGTTGGGGATGTGAATGGGGGAAGTACGGGCGCTGCAGAAGTGGTGGGTTCCCAATTAGGATTGGCGAATGCAGCAGGAAGGGCATTATGGGCACGACGGGCCTGTGTTTGTCTTTTTGGTGGCAGCGGGACACTACTTGTGCTTGCCACCTCACCAGCTAGAACTGCACTTATGGGACTCGCCACGTCACCAAGTGTTACTGCAATGCGGGTTTGACTACGACCGGGGTGTACTAGGCCGCTGGTGCTTGCCAGTTCACCAAAACGCTACCAAAAAAACTGTTAGCGATCGCAGGGATCAGGCCTGACTCTGCGAACGCTGCAGTTATGCGTTTAGTGTTTTGTAAGTGACAGTGATCGATCGATACTGCACTTGGGTGGGCTGGGCTGGGCCGGGCGGAGGGGAAAAACGCAGGTGCTAGCGGGTATCTGGGCTGATCCCGCTAACACTGCGTTTTTGGGAACCCTAAACTGCTGGGGACGCTAGTATAGATCTGATCAGATATTGATCCGATCAGATACTATACCACTAAGGGAGGCGTATGCTGCGTGCGTGGGTGTTAGCGGTACTGGCGCTAATCTGACACTGCCTGGGGCGACGCATATCACCGCCGGGCGATCAGGGGGCTAAACCTTTATTCGGTAATAAACGGCGGGTGCCCTGACACTATAAAAAATAAACGAACTAACCAGCGTCACCCGTAACACTTATACGGTGATCAGTGGTGAAAGGGTTAACTAGGGGGCAATCAAGGGGTTAAAACATTTATTAGATAGTATATGGGGGTCCCTGACGCTATAAAACGCTGACGGCGAACCTAAATATTTACCTCCCTAACTAGCGTCACCAGCGACACTAATACAGCGATCAGAAAAGTGATCGCTTAGTGACACTGATGACAGGGGGTGATCAAGGGGTTAAAACTTTATTAGGGGGGGTTAGGGGGGTACCCTAGACCTAAAGGGGGCTACCACTCACTGCCCTAACACTGTAACTGTCACAAACTGACACCAATCAGTAATCAGAAAAAAAAAAAAAAATACTGCTTGGTGTCAGTTTGTGACGGGGGGGGGGGGGGGGGGGGGGTCGGGGGTGTTTTATGTGCCTGGCATGTTCTACTGTGTGTGTGTGTGTGTGTGTGTGTGTGTGTGTAGTGTTTTGTGCACTTACATGTCTTCTCTCCTCGGCGCTGGAACGGAAACTGCCAAGCCGAGGAGAGATGACATCACATCCTCTGCCTGTGTGAAACTACACACAGGCAGGGGAGGATTCCGATTGGCTGGGAGCGATCGCGGGGGGGGGGGCACGATCGGATGGTCTCCCCCTCGCCTCCCAACGCTCCCAGTGAAATGCTGGCAACGGGGGGGTCCGATCGGACCCCCCGCCCGCGGGAGGCAGATCACGTACAGGTACGTGATTCTGCCTGCCCGTGCCATTCTGCCGACGTATATCTACGTTAGGCGGTCGGCAAGTGGTTAAGGCCTTGTTCACACTATTGCAGGAATTGCACCTGGTCCCGCACCTGCAACCACCCAGTGAAAATGTGCTGCATTTTAAAACCAAGCAAGATTGCCATTCATTCTTACAGGCACCCCTACACATTTTAAACGCAAGCCTGTTTGTGGGTGCAGGAAACCGCCACAAAATCACATGCAATTTCCCAGCTGCTGTAACTTGAAAATGGTAAACTTTTTTTTCCTGCTTTAGATGCAGGCACAGCAGCCCATTCAAATGAACGGGCTGCCGTGCCTGCCCAAATGTGACCCACAGACCCACAATCATATGCAGCAGGCCTAAAGCTTGAACTAAAGGCAAAACTTCCATTTTTATTTTTTTGCCATCTGTGTCCCATTGAGATTTCTCTTCACTTACTGTCCCATAGCCAAAACAGGAACTGACAGGAAACCCCTTCAAATTGAGGGAATGTCAGCAGAACTAGTGTCCCCATGTTAGGACTCTCCCCTCTATTGGGGTTCTGATGTCAACCCAAAATTTTGTTATTTTGCCTTTTAGTTACACCTTAGTGGCATGTGTGGTTTATTAAAAAAATAAAGCTTTAAATAGTCTGTCCATCCGAATGCATTCTAAAAACCTGAAATTGTGTTTAAATATTCTGGTACACTTAAATTGAATTATTTTTTTTTTTAATTAGGAAGGCGAAGAGGAAGATAATGATAAAGGTTAGTCTTCAATTTTACTTTTCTTGCAACTTAGTTTAAAATTGTTCATCATTTGAGACCCAGTAAGGCTGTCTACTTAAATTATTATTTTTTATTGTATTAATGGAATAAAGAAGAGATATTATATATAAATATATATATATATATATATATATATATATATATATATATATATATATATATATATATATATATATATATATATATATATATATATTATTCCATTATACGGTAAGTAGGTATTTTTAAGATGCCTAATTAAGAGGTTGGTGTAAACCTAATTTCCTTTTGGAAACCATAATGCTGCGTATGACCACCATTTGGAGGATACTTTGTGCTACCCACCTTCTGTATGGATTGTCTAAGTCCTTGTGAAAACGTGGCTATTTTATCTCTGAAGATCACTGAAACTTATGACTACATGGTATAAATAGAAGAATGATCAATTCAGAGTGAAGAATTGCACTGAACTGGAGCACTATGAACTACTACCGAGCAATGCTCTTGTACGACGTGCCTTTTATGATATGAAACCTGGTACAAGAGTGACCATTGTCTTTATTATGCGGAACATCATTGTCATATTGTCTATGCCATTTATCGTGAAACATCATGCTTGTAGGATGTGTGATCACTGTGGAACATCTTTCCAGTATACTTGGATATTCTCATGGAACATGTCACAGCCATGCTGCTGAAGCTCAAAATTTGCCTAGAGAATATGACTAGTATTGGTATGACCAGTATATGCTGCCTTTTCCATAATTGGGGATACATGAACACTACTTCTGCTTGGATACCTGCAATGCTGGGATGCTTCTGATACTGCTTTTGCTCTTGAACACCACATAGCTATGTTGTCACCTAGTCAGCAGGCTGAAGATATCTTGCGCTTGGACTTATGACTGTTTGAAGAATTCTGACTCGTGTTCCAGGCCTAGTATTGGAATGAAGAATGACTGTTCTCGCTCCAGGACAGTTTACCCACTTGTTTTGACTTGAAGTCCATCCGTCTTGTGTTTCTGAAGACTTGCTGTGGATTGTGGGGCTCTGTTATATGAAGTTCTTTTGCACATCAGGAATCGGATCATTATCATCATGTCTAATTTGCTGTCTTGCCATGAAGAATGTCCTCTTGTTTGTCTATACTTTTAAAGCAATGTTTACTGTTAACCAGATTTGTTTTCTCTAGGTCCTACACTAGAAATTGAATTTGTTTAAACTTCTTACTTTGCCATGTTTATCCCTGTTAAATCCTCTTAGATATAACAGGTTCTGGTGATGGTACACACGACGTATCTAAACCCCTTCATTCAGAAGACAATGGATCAGGACTCGCTGTTAAAGAAGAAGTGAAAGATAACAATTCTGTGAAAGAAGCTGATGACGATAATGTGTCTGTCACAATCCAGGCTGAAGATGCCATTACTATCGATTGTGATGGGGATGACCTTCTTGAAACAGGTAAAAATGTAAAACTTGCAGATTCTGAGGCATGCAAGGCAAAGGATGAACAGGAGACGAGTGGCACCAAGGATGGCCTGGAGAAACAAAAAGATGTCATGTCCGAGGACCAAAAAGATGTCAAAGAGGAGAACGTAAAAGGAGATGGTGTTAAGAAAGAAGCTAGAGAAGGTTCGAAGAAAGCTGAATCTGGAGATAAAGACAAGGATTCTCAGAAGAAAGGTCCCTCGTCAACTGGGACCTCTGGTCAAGCAAAGAGGTTTGTTTTTCTATGTCAGTTTCTTACGATACTGATTACCAGCGTTCCCTAAGAGCACTCTACATTAAGGGGTAGCATCAAGAATATTAGTACCTTGTTTTTATTGTTTTTGAGCCTCCATAAGTTCCTTTTTTTTAAATTTTTTTTATTTTAAATTTTTTTTATTTTTAAAATTCAAGATCTTCCTAGTATGTTCTGACAATTTCATTATTGAATTGCCGGCAATTTTATTTTCATTCTTCCAAATTGACAAGTTTCTAAACTGCTTGTGGTGATGGTAAGAAACCGCTGCCCGAAAACAAAATGAAGTGAAGTCCTGTTCTTGAATTTGGGAGAAGATTTACCATAATTCCACATTGAATAGAATTATCAGAAAACCTAGAACTACAGGCATCCTGGGGAAAATCATATCAAGAAGCTTTTCAGGGAATCCTTGTGTTCTAAGATGCAGTTGAGCAATTGCAAGGTGTTTTTGTATTTTAGCCTTTTGTAACTAGGATCCATTGATGTGTTTTTGATTTTATTTCCTTAATTACTTGCTTCTTACAGTTCATCCAAAGATGGAAAGGAAAGCAAAACTACATCCAAAGATGAAAAAGGTAAGCTTTTCCCTGTCTTCTAGCTGGACTGGTATGTTCCTTTTTGATTTAACTATTTAGGTCCTGGTTTTGCATTGTATGGCCAATGCTATGTTTTCATATAATATTTTTTTATTTTTATTTTTTTCCCCTTATAGTATGAGCACTTTTTCTCTACTTGCAAACACACTACATTCCGTTTCCTTTAACGTGTTTTAAGAAATATTTTTACCCTGTCTGGCTGACATTCGAATTATCTAGCTCTGTTAGTTATTGACATGGATACTAAGTGATGTATGCTAGGAGTCGTGGTCTGCAGGCTATTGACTCAAAGTATTGATGCCAAAGGATTAGCTTTAAGTGGGAGCGGAGGTTCACTTTGAGGCTGAGCTGGGTGCATCCTAACCGTATGGTCGCGATCTTTCTCCAGCCTGGATCGGCTCTGTGGTGTCAACCTGCTGAAAACGTGTCACGGGGTGCAGAACATACTGCTCTTTTGTGATTCACAGGAGAAGTACAGCCAAACGAGCTTTGGCTGTATTTCTCTAACAATTACAGCAGCTATCCCTGACACTTACTTGGCCAGCTGCTTCTTTAAATGCCTGCCTTCTTCCTAACTGAGCTATATCCAAGATTGCTGCAGGGGTCCAATGAAGCCGCACTGTCATGCAGGCTCCAGGGGAAGATACTACAAGCCTATATATTAGGGCCAGTTCACACCATAGAAACGCAGTCCGGTTGCGTTCCGGGTGCTTTTCTGCATGCTCAGTTATGGTGAGTTTTTTGATGTAGTTCAGTGCATTTTCCCCTAATTTTAGAAAGGAAAAAAGTGTGTTCCAGAGCTTTTTTTTTTTTTTAATCCTTTTTACTGTGTTCCAGTTCAGTACAGAAAATATGCAGCATGCTCTACTTTTTTTTCCCCTCTGGAACTGACTGCACTGGTGTAAACTATGCCATTGAAAACCTTATGACCTACTATCCATGCATTTTTGATGCAGAAAAAAATGCATTTACTGCATGTGGTGTGATCTGGCCTTCACAACACTGTGCTGCAGAATTATAGCTCAAAAAAACTTCAAACATCACAATCGCCAAGAAATCCAAAATAAAAATCTCTCCATAGCCTCCGTAGTACAATAATATCAATAAAGTTCATAGATTTCAGAGGCTTTTGGATATTAAAGCATCTCTGTACTGTAATAAGTGCCAAATAGTCCCATAAAATAGTGATAAAGATGGTGTGAAGAAAAGACCCAGAGGGCAGATCTCACTGCAGTTGATCAGCAAACGTGCTCGACCATTCCCCCATGTGAGTAAGACTTGCCTTAAAATTTTGCATTGCGTATACATGATCGGCAAAATGCGCTTTTTTTAAGTCGCATTCAGATGTTTCATTCAGCACATTTATAAATTTGTAAACGTTGAATTTACCGTGAAACTTCATTAAAGATGCCAAAATGTGCAGCAATATTCCGGACTTGTTGTTAATAAGGAATCTTTTGGAGATGGAATGTAGTGTCTTGGTAAGAGACTTTTTTTTTTTTTTTTTTTTTCTTTTGCTTACTGAGGTTAGTTTGTTACTTGGACAATAAAAGTATAGGAAAACAAAATATGAATTTAAATGCTAGAGGGGGCTGGCCTTTTCATTGGGCATGGCAGAAGGTTGGGAGGTACTTTGCACCCCATTGTAGGTGGGGGACACTGTGGGGGCTGAGCTAAGGGGCTGGGTGGCAATTTGTGATGTTGTGGGTCACTGTGGGGGGCTGAGGGCTCTCGGGAACATATTGCCACTGAATGTTCCATCAGGGGTATTTTTTTTTTTTTTTTCTTTTAATTTGGACATATGTCTGCAGCAAGTAATATTTTCTATTGCTGTGCTTGACTTGAGGTGGGACTTGATGGCTTGTTTTTGTCAAGATATGAGTCCTAAGTAATTTCACACATTAGTCCAGACATGTGATACTTGTTTGTTGATATGTCCAATGTATTTTAAATCTTTAAGTGTTAAAAAAAATTTCGTCAGTTCCCTCTGATATATAGAAGTAAGCTCCCCAGTGCATGTTCCAAAAAATATGCTGTATAATAATTTACTATTGTATGGCAGCAGATAGCTGCCATAATCCCAGTATCCTGTTCATCAGCGGGCAGTTCTCTTTCAGATAAGTGGTCTCTGCAGCAGGTTCGCTACGATATCATTTTAATTAGGGGTGGGAGAGGGCCTCCCGTTGCGCTGTGGTGCTCCGATAAGCGTCGGAGACTATCGGGTCCTCTTCCCTGACGGGCGTGAAGCCGAGTAAGAGAAAGGTGGCCCCCACTCGGTTCCACACCACCCAAGGGTCTCAAAGGGGAAATTTTTCTTTTTTGCAAAAAAAAAAAAAAAAAAAAAAAAAACATTCTTCTCCTTTTCTCCTTCCCCTTCTTTCTTCTCCTTCCCCTTCTTTCTTCTCCTTCTCTTCTTTTCTTTTCCTTCTCCTGTAATAAGGGGTTAAATATGAACTTAGTGCTGTACTGAGCTTAATCATTTGTTTTGGCTTACTTATTTTACTGGAAGGGATTACTAATATGGCTGCTTTCTTACTTTTTCTGAACCACGTTTGTTCAGTGGGTGGATTTGGAATAAGCTGATTATTTTTGAGTACTCACAAAAGCACGAGGGGGTGGTGGGGTTGTAATATACTATTAACAATGTTTTAGCTTTCGAATTTGAGTATAGCCATGCTCTTGACACCTTGGGGTTGATTTACTAAAACTGGAGAGTGCAAAATCTGGTGTAGTTCTCCATAGAAACCAAGTCAACTTCAATTAAGCTTTGAAAAAAAAAATGGAAGTTGATTGGTTTCTATGCAGAACTGCACCAGATTTTTAACACTCCAGTTTTAGTAAATCAATGACCTTATGTCAGATCAGTTGAAATAGGAGTTCTGTCTTGCTCTGGGTAAGCTGTTCTGTCTGTATGATTAGCAATACTGGGAGTGTTCTGACAAAATAAGCAACCTGGCAGAATGTGCAACCAGTGTCACTTCCTGTGACGTGGAATCTGCTGTATTGCCAAACTGCACATGTGCAACGCATCGTACATGCCTTCAGTGGCTGACTTCGGTGCACAGAGGAGTTTGCCTGACAAAACGCTTGACTGACTACTGTGCATGGCAGAAATCAACTGCTTAAATTTACGTTGCTAAGAATACCAACCAAAGTAACTGCTTATTTTAGCAGTAAAGTGAGCATATATACGGTGTACCGTCAGCCACTGAAGGCATGTATGACGCGTTACGCATGCGCAGTGAGCACGGTTTGATGATACGGCTAATTCCACATCACAGGAAGTGACGCAGGTTGCTCTTTTTGTCAGAACACCTGCACAAACAGGTTTGCAGCATGTCAAGGCATTGAACAATATCTTTTTTTTTTTTTTTTTTTTTTTTTTAATTATCTCTTATCAAGTTTAAGGGCAGAGAGAACTTGGAACCCGTTTCAGTCTTTTTTTTTTTTTTTTTTTTTTTTTTTTTGCTGCCCTTGTCTCATGGTGTGTTGATGTGGCTTTGCTTAAATCTTTATCTGGTAACCACTGCTATCCTAGCGTTGGGTGTGTATGGGGGAGTTGGAGAATTCCTCAACCTGGCACAAAACCACAATTAAAACCTGATCTGGGCTATCAAATTCCAGTTTGATTTTGATCCAATGCAAGGGTTTTGGTAGTTTTCATCGCATGTTTCTAAACTCAATTGTAACATGCATGTCTGCTTTATTAGTGCATAGATCAGTTACTTATGTTCGCTTGACAAAAGACACCCCCCCCCCCCCCTGTCTTTGCTTATAGTGCATTGTGAGTCTAGCTATTCATACACAGGTCTGATCAGACACTTTCTGTAAGGAAATGTATCCAGGTTCTCCTAATATACTGGTTTAGTTCTTCTGTTCCATTAGTTTGGTGTTGCCATCTCTAATGTGTGTGATAATATAATCTATTATTTCAGGAACTACTAGTAGCACAAGTGGAAGCTCTCTGAGAAATCTTTGGGTCAGTGGACTTTCTTCGAATACTAAAGCAGCAGACCTGAAGAATCTCTTTGGAAAGTATGGAAAGGTGTGTTTGTGTAATATAAATATATTATATAATTTGGTCTAATTAAAAAAAACACACCATATCTGCTCAGTGCTTAAGGGTTGTGTGTGCTGCTTTTTTATTTTTTTTTTTTTTTTTTTTTTTTTTTTACAAAAATTAAGTTTATTGAGCCTGTGCTGTACAAGGAGTAATCCATACATAACATTACACAAACCAACAAGTTAATACAAGAGAAGACATTTTGATTTTAAAAAGAGGTACCCACATGAAGAGAAATGTTACAGGAGGAAACATTTGACAAATTCCATCCACATAAAAAAAACTAGGCATATGAAAACCGAGTAAAGGAAAAAACACTGCATGTACAATTCCCTAGTAATACCCTGGCAAATGAAAGATCTCCTGAAAGGCTGGACTCCACGAACATCCCCCCCAAGTAAGGGCAAATAGGCCACAGCTTATATTGAAAACCTTAAGAACAGGTATCTGCAGGCTGAAACCAGTGTAGCTTGCTTATTTCTTGACAAACACAAAACAATACAGACGTACAGCAGCTCAGCCAACATCTGGCCTTCAGCAGGGAAGGGACCCATGCAGGGGTCATAAAGTATTGTTAAAATATCCAGGAACATTAAATTATCCACGACTACCATAGGTATAACAGCAACAAGTTGTCATGGCTCCTGCTCCAAGGGAGGGCTAACATAGGGCTGTCACACCCGGAATAACTCTCGCAACCCTGGTTAGTCTTGAAAGGCTGTTGTATATCAGAGGGGCCACTTAATTTGTTAAAGCGGTGGAGGGTTCTGCCAACCACTTACTCCAGACTCTGTCATGCTTTTTTGGACACCCTCTGTGTGTATAGGTGTCCCTGTAAAGGGGTATCACAGTGTTAACAAGTGACTTCCATGAGCCTATAGATTGAGGAGTCTTCCGCTTCCAGCCTATGACAATGGACTTCCTGGCATAGAACAGCAGGAGACCCAACAGGGTTCTCTCTGCCACTCTTGGCACCAAGTCCTCCACCAGCCCCAGCAGGCATATTTTTGGGGAATGAGCAATAGAGATGCTTAGCAACTTGTTCACCTCTGAAAGAATTTGTGACCAGAAACCTGTAATTACCGGGCAGGACCAGAAAATGTGGATTTAGTCCGTGGGGGCATGATCACACCGCCAACACTCCGGTGAGAGAGAACACCTCATCTTGTGCACCCGAGCGGGAGTAAGATATGCCCTATGGACAATCTTGTATTGAATGAGGCGATCTCTCAAGGAAACCAGTATTTTAAATGGGAAGTCCCACACATCCTCACAGTCCTCAGAGTCCAACTCCGGAACATCCTGGCCCCATTGCTGGCGGAGCCTGAACAGCTCAGGAGAAGAGACCCGAAGGAGATGTGCATATAGCACTGAGGTGGGTTTTTTGGTACAATCAAATCGCAGAATCCGCTCTAGGTCGGATTGCACCATCTGCCTTTCACCTGGCGGGAACTGAGCCCTGAAAGCATGGGGTAACTGTAGATATCTGAATTTGTGCGAAAGTGGGGAGTTGTGATGAGACATTGTGATCAAAGGAGAATATTGTTAGGTCTGAGTTGATGTCTGAGAGAGCCTTGATATGATACCTGGCCCATATCACAGGGTCTGGGATCTCAAGAAAATGCTGCAGGTTGGGATTGTTCCAGAGTGGAGCGTTCGGGGATTCATCGGTCAGAGGATGTTTTTCACAGATCAGACCTTCCCTCCAGGCCCTAAGGGTAGTTAGGGGTTAGGTCGTATGGAGCCTTGGGGCCCCGTAAAAGGAGATTCGACAATGCCTCTGCGGATCCCAATACCACAGCCTGAGTGGCCAAAGTCGAGTTGGATCTGTCTGGAACAAGCCACCAAAATGCAGTGACCAATTGAGCCGCTATAAAGTATTTGTGACATTTTGGGAATGCTAAACCCCCCTGCAAACAAGGGCGCATTAGGGGGGATAGCTTAAAGCGGGGAGGACGTGGACCCCAAAGAAAGGAGAACATTTCTTTAAGTTGGGAAAAGAATGATTTGGGGATCCATTGAGGGGAGTTACGAAACAAGCATGTAAACTTGGGAAGGATTTTCATCTTGATGAGATTAACACGGGCCAGTAAGGACAGGGGCAGGTTCTCCCATGCTTTCAGCTTGGCTTTGACTGAGTTGATTACTGGACACAAGTTCATTGGAATGAAGTCAGTCACATTCCTTGAGATACACACCCCCAAGTAGGTAAACTTGTCCACCCACTGCATCTGAAGAGAAGCCGAGGCCCCCTTTTTTTTAGCCTCAGCATCAATAGCCAGGAGCTGCGACTTACCCCAATTAACCTTAAGTCCCGTCTCTACATAGAATTCTTCAAGGACTGACCGTGCCCCTTGCAGGGAGGGGCCAGCGTCATTCAGGAAGAGAAGGAGGTCATCTGCATACAAGGCCACCCTCTCCGCCAGCCCAGCCGTAGACCTTTTAATATGTGGTGAGACACGTAGTGCCTCCGCCACTGGTGCAATGGCAAAAAGTGCCGGAGAGAGGGCAGCCCTGTCGTGTACCCCTAGACAGACGACCCCCTAAGCGAATGGCAGCCGTCGGCGAGTGATAGTCTGTAACCATCGAATGAATACCGGTGGAAACCCCATTCTCCGCAGAATCTCCTACAGGAAAGGCCACTCAATCGAGTCGCATGCCTTCTCAATGTGGAGAGAGGCAACCACTCTAGTACCCTGATTGTCATGTCTTTCATGGAGGTTAATAAACAACCTACGCAGATTGATGTCTGTGGACTTATGGGACATGAAACCGGTCTGATCCGAGTCAATGAGAGAGGGAAGCAATGGATTAAGTCTAGTGTTAAGAAGTTTAGTTAGGATTTTGAGGTCAGTATTAAGGAGTGCTATAGGTCCATAAGAGGCACATAGTTTGGGGTCTTTGCCCATCTTAGTAATGAGGATAACATGTGCATGTGCCATGGAGGATGGGAGAGAGCCCTGTTCCGGGCAATGTGTTAATAGGGCGGCCAGCCGGAGGGCTAGCGTGTTACCATGTGCTACATAGAAATCAGTCGGGAGACAATCTGGGCCAGGGGCTTTGCCAGTGGTTAGTGAGTTAATTACAACTTCAACCTCCTCTGCGGTAATTGGAGCAACTAGATGAGTTCTTTCAGAATCGGAGAGCCAGCCAAGGGCTATTGGATCCAGGAGAGATGCTAACCTCTGTGTCTAAACCCGACGGTAGTGTGGTGGTATATAAAGATTGATAAAAATCATGAAAGTCTTGTAAGATGGCCTATGGGAGGAAGATGGCCTCACCCGTGGAAGAGGTAAGTTCAGGGATCACGGTATTAGGGGTGTCATGATGAGACATCATCACCAAGTCTGCCATTCCTGTCCCCCTGTTCAAAAAATTTTTGCTTTGTGTTATACATTTCAAGTCTAGTAACCTCTGAAAAGTGTAGATGAAGGCTACGTTTAGATGCCTGCAGAGCTTCAAAGTTTAAGGCAGAGGGATCCAACCCATATTGGTCAGAAGCCAACCCCACCTCGCTCTCCAAAGCTCCTGTGGCAGCAGCCTGTTGCAACCTGACCGCCTTGATGGCCGATATGTAATGGCCCCTTGTTATACGCCTTGAAGGCGTCCCATACTATTTCAAGAGAGGATGACCTGTCATTGTAATCCCAGTAATTGCTCAGAGCTAGTGGTGTTGGATCGGCTATTTCGGGTTGGGATATCCATTGAGCCCCCAGACGCCACATAGAGCCACTACGAGAGGCAGAAGTGCGCAGGGTGATCTCAAGGGGGCTGTGGTCAGACCAGCTGCTGGGCAAATAGGTAGCCTTTAGAACGTCTGCCAGCATAGAGGGGTTGGCAAATGCATAGTCAATTCTGGAGGCGGTTTTGTAGGAGGTGGAGAAACATTTAAAGGTTTTGGTGAATGGGAATTTCCACCTCCAGATTTCCGTGACTTCTGCAGATACCGCCCAGTTTGACAATTCCCCATTGAAAGACTTAGGTGGTGAAGATCTATCAAGATCTGGGCAAAGGATGGCATTAAAATCACCCAATATTAAAATTTTTGCAAGACAATAAGGGGACTATTAGCAAAATTAACTTGAGTAACTGAGCACTATTTACTTCAGCTGTCCATGCTAGCAGTGTGGAAGGAAGAGCTGGGATCCAGCTGCAGGCCACCAGCTTCCAGGCAAGAAACATTAAATATTTATTGGTATTTAGATTGGGGAATAAGCTCAGCAAACACTGTTTAAAGGTCCAAGGAGAGTGGGGATCCCATGCTGTCATGCACAAATTTGAATAATCTATGCCCAAAGTCTCTGAATTTGAGGGCACTGCCAGAGAAAATGACTAAAAGTGCTGTGTGATATGGGTACTATGGGGCTATGAGTAGGGCAAAACTTCAACAGAATAGGGGTGATATATGCCCTGTGAGAATTATAAAGTTTGTGTGGGGTGATCAGATATTTTTGGGGTACTCCAATTTACAGGAGTCCCAACACCTCCCCCTGCTGCTCAGCCTCTAAATCTCCAAAATCGCAATCGCAGCAGGTCTTCATGGACAAGCCATAAGGTATAGGGGGTAAGCAGTGTGTCATAAAATGGTAGATGCCAATTTATGTGGCTTATCACCATAAACAACCTCCAGTGTAGATACAGATAGTAAGGATAGGATACCTGCCAGCAAATTGAGTTCTCAAGGCGCATGTCACAGTTGGAGATAATGAAAGTGAAAATTCTGATTTCCAAAGATTTGAGATCTCCGTTACATGAAAGAGGAGAAATATGGCCTTGCAGGTCAAAGCTTTGGGGATGGGAATTAATTGCTCCTGTAGCAGTTTATTATACCATAGGGGAGTATCAATGTCCCACATGTTTGTAGTGTAATGAGACTTTGGCAAGCTGGCAGTGTATGGGAACCATTTATCCCTCTTAAGTATGTCACAGAACAGATGAGGAAGATCAGGCATTGTGGGTTATTACCAAGCTGAGTTATCTCAGTTGGTCAGCTTTATCTATATAATAATATAAATGGATAAATTTCACCGTGCCCCGAATGATGTAGAATTTCTGATCACCATGCCAGCTTGTGTCTGACCCCGAAAAAGACTTCAGTATGGCATCCATAATTTTAAACTATCGGAGTGGTATATGCATCGGAGAGGGCCAGAGTATGTATAAAACCTTGGTAAGCAAGATTATCTTAAAGGCTTATCCTGCTCATGACCCTTTAAAGGGGTTGTAAACCCTCGTGGATGCATTAAGGTGAAAAAACACCTGGCAGTGACCCCCCCCCCCCGTTTTACTTACCTGAACCCCATATTTTTGCCGGTGGAGACGTGTTCTCCCTCTTTCCACGGGGTTCTGGCTCTTGTTTGGATAGATTGATCACAGTGCAGCCATTGGTTCCTGCTGCTGTCAATTAAATCCAATGACTCGAGCCCCGGGGGGGGGGGGGGGGGGGGCTTGCCGCCAAGTCCAGAATTCATCTCTATGGATGCAAATGCTCGAGTGTGCTTGCAAGGTAACCCCCCGGGAGAGTGCTTCTCCTAGGGATTTATCTGATGTGGGGTGGAGCCGCCGGGGGACCCCAGAAGACTAGTTTCGGGACCACTCTGTGTAACACGAGTTGCACAGTGGAGGTAAGTATGATATGTTAATATGTTAAAACTCTGTTTATAATAAAAAAAAAAAAAATCCCTTTAAGGGAAGCCTGGCCCATGATTTGAGTTTTAGATTTCATCAGAGGAAACGGGCTACACATTCAAGGCTAAGTAATCTGACAGGGCCTTAGTGACATGAAAGCCCAGATATATTTGAAGGAGCTTTTACTAAAAACAAATGTGTATGCCACCTTTTTATTTAGAAATATTATGGCCCCACAAATGTTGTTCGTTTTTTTTTTTTTTTTTTTTTTTCATACTGGGTTCAATTTGGGCATGTGTTCGTCTGCTGTAACACTGTTTTATGTGTATTCTATGGCTATGGGTTTTCTATGGAGTTTTAATATGGTTTTATTATTTTAAAATATACTAAATAGTTTGGCTGCTCACTTCTGGGCCATTTTCCTTCCGTAATGCTGTCAGATTCTTAATTGGCATGAGTCAGTACTCGTATTGTAACTGTTTGTTATATTTAAAAAAAAGTCTAGATCAGTAACGCATACATAACATACTGTACAACAAATGCATGACAACATAGTGTTGAGGATTTGTACAAGTTGTATCATTGTAAGCTTGCCTGTTTGAAATATCAAGGCTGTTTGTGTCTTGTTTTATTATAAATCTTTTTTTTTTTTTTTTTTTTTAAAGGTTCTTAGTGCAAAAGTAGTAACCAATGCAAAGAGTCCAGGGGCAAAATGCTATGGAATTGTCACCATGTCATCCAGTGCCGATGTGTCCAGGTGCATATCTCACCTTCATCGTACAGAATTGCATGGACAACAGATATCTGTAGAAAAGGTAAGTAGGGCGGGCTAATCTTCCTAGGAAAATAGATAAAGTGATGCGCTCGTAATATCTATAGGATATCCTACCATTCAATGTGCTGACAGGTCACATTCTACTTGTGGATACTTTGTTACAAACTATACAAAAACTTGAACAGTGATTAGCATAATATAAATATAAATACAATGTGTTGAAAAGTCTGCTGTGAAAGTCTAATTGGAGACCTCCCGGAATACAAATCCAAAAGTTAGTTCACCATTTGTTCTTGTGAAATAAGTAAACAAAAATATGTGGGAAAAGGTGGTGAAAAAATAGAGTGAAAAATATATTAAAACAGATATATTCAATAAATATGTAGTTGGTAACAATTATAAAAGGATTACAATTGTGTGGATTCCCATACACCTTACTTGAAAAGGTGATTCCTTTGCAGGTTAGAAGATACCTCTTATCTGTGTTTAAACAAGGCTTACTGAGTCTGGGTTAATCAGCAGAGGATAGGCTTACATCCACCAGCTAGGATCATCTAATTTATTTATAATCTCCACTTCTCCTGTTCATATGTTTTCCCCCACATGAAATACAAAAGTGGGACTCTGTGCTGCTGCTATTCAGGATCACTGCAGGCTTCACACTGACAAGACCTGACAGGCTACTTCTCCCTTACGCCTATCACTTCAGAGCCTGTCAGCTCTTGTCGGTGTGAAGCCTGCAGTGATCCTGAATAGCAGCAGCATGGAGGAACACAAAGGCAGTGATTTCTACTGACCATATATCAGTGAAATGCGATCTAGATCTTTTACATCATGTGAGTGGATCTATTGGGCTCTTTGTTAACTTTATTTAGTAGAAGTTATGTGCGCAATGGTCTTGTCCCACTTTTGTATTTCATGTGGGGGAAAGCATATGAACAGGAGAAGTGGAGATTAGATGATCCTAGCTGGTGGATGTAAGCCTATCCTCTGCTGATTAACCCAGACTCGGTAAGCCTTGTTTAAACACAGATAAGAGGTATCTTCTAACCTGCAAAGGAATCACCTTTTCAAGTAAGGTGTATGGGAATCCACACAATTGTAATCCTTTTATAATTGTTACCAACTACATATTTATTGAATATATCTGTTTTAATATATTTTTCACTCTATTTTTTCACCACCTTTTTCCACATATTTTTGTTTGTTTATTATTTCACAAGAACAAATGGTGAACTAACTTTTGGATTTGTATTCCGGGAGGTCTCCAATTAGACTTTCACAGCAGACTTTTCAACACATTGTATTTATATTATGCTAATCACTGTTCAAGTTTTTGTATAGTTTGTAACAAAGTATCCACAAGTAGAATGTGACCTGTCAGCACATTGAATAGTAGGATATCCTATAGGTATTACGAGCGCATCACTTTATAAGTGGGGTGTCACTGAATGATTGCAGCTGCAGTATCTGGATATTTGAACTATATATATATATATATATATATATATATATATATATATATATATATATATATATATATATATATATATATATATATATATATATATATATTCAGTTTTTTTTATATATTATTTTTTTACACTACTTTGTACAACATTTTACAGTTTTATATATTCACTTTAGCGCTTGAGTACCTTAACACTTTTAATCTTCCTAGGAAGATTAATAAAATATACAGCGCTGTCTAAAAGAAACTTACAGAGAAGACAAGACAATAATCTACAGTCTGCTCTAAATAACAAAAATTAAATGATAAAAACGCGGTCTTGCTGCGGTTAAAAACGTGAGATACCCACTGTCAATAATAATATCCAAAAGCAAACCGCACTAATGAGACCAATATGTTGTAAGTGTTTCATACATTAACCTAAATAGAACTGATATATTTGACAGTGATTAAATACCACTATAATGTTATAAAACAATCACATCACAGAAAATGGAATACACAAGGAGGTTATTAAAAGTCAAAAGGAGTTAAGTTGGTAATGTGATAAATCACATCATAGGAGAAGTCTTATTCACTCAAATTAGTGACATCACACTTGTAAAAAGCACCGTAGAAAGTAGTGAGGTGAGATAGAAAAGTCCTTCCACCTAAGAAATCACAGCCTCTTACCAGCTGCTCTGATCTCTTATCAGGAGATCAATATCGCTTTTTAGCTTATAACCCAGCCACAGTCTTTTGATAAACCGATAGTTAGGCATCTTTCCTCCACTCTCGTGATTTCCAAGATTTTTCTTATTCAGCCATCAGTCCAATGAGAAAAAGGAAACTCACATAGTGTAAAACTGTAAAATTTTATAGTAATAAAATGGTTGCACTTACAGAAAATGTAAAAAACGAAAACGGAATGACATCTGGCAATAACATCAGAGCTGGCCGGCTGACTCAAACATATGCCCGTGTCGTCTGGGACTACACACTGTCGGTGGCGTCAGCACGCTGCTCGCCCTACGTCGTTTCGTCAAAGGTGCCGTCTAGGGACACGGGCGGCATGCTAACTCGCCACCTTAAATGCTCTACATTACAAAGAGGGAATGCCCAGTCCTGAGCTCCAGGCGTCCATGAGGCAACAGCCACCATCTTGAAAGAGGGCTGTTGCCAGTAAAAAAAAACATTAACTATCCATTAGCAATACATGCCTAAGTGTGGAAAAATGCCATGTATGCCATGGTTGTTGTATCATTGGAATTTGACTCAAGGGATTCATAAAAATGTCTCGACTCAAACCACGAATTGGTTGTTAAAACAAAAAATGATTATTCCTATGTCCTTCATAGTCTATAAATTTTAGAGTGACACCTAGTGGTCTATATTTTTATATTGTAAATATTTGTAAGCTTGCTATACAATTAAAATTGCCACCAGATTAGCTGTAAATATATGGATCGTATAATATAATAATAATAATAATAATGATGAGTAAAAGGAAAGAAAAGGAAAAATTACAAACTATAGAGGAAAAACTAAACCTCTTGTTCGTACAAAAAGAGGACTTTGGGATTTGTTGATATAAAGTGTTACTTATCCTTGTTTATCTTAGTGGAAGAGCGATCCTTCCAAGCGAGACCAAAAGAAAGAGGGGGATGATAAAAGTAGTTCTGGCAAAACATCTGGTGAGAAGAAGTCATCAGGAGGTGATAAAAGCAGCAAGTAAGGATCTTTACATGGTTTTTGTGTGCGTTAGCAATACGTGGTCCTATCCTAGCAGTTTGTGTCATGTATCTTGTTTTTAAGGCCTTCAAGTTCGGTAAAAAAAGATGACAAAAAATCCGACAAGCCAGAGAAGAAAGACATCAAAGACTCCAAGAAAGATGGCAAAGAAAAGAGTGAGGATGTAGCTGGAGGCTCTCAAGACCCAACAAAAAAGAACGAAGAAAGAAAGCGGCCAGGTAGGAGGGTTTTGTGTGTTTTGTCTCAGAGCAGCAGCTTTTAGAGAAAAACCCTTCAGCCTTTGCTTGCTTTGAGGCACGCCTGTTACTGTTGCTGCTGGGATTCTGTGATCCACCCCATGAACATATTTTTCTGTTCCTTGCTGCCCATTAAAAATGATATTGTAGATTGTGAGTCATGCAGTCTGAAAGTGGACACATTTTCCTGTCTGTGTTCTGCAAATCCTTTATTGTTGACTCGTTAAGACTCATACTTGAACTGCAAGTGGCCTTTTGTTCTATTTCATTGCTGCTGAAAGCAAGTTAATGGATCTGTTTGGACTGTATGTTGACATCAGTACCAGTTGCATACTTTAATTTACAGCAAATTTAGACGCGCCAAATTCCAAATGGTTTAACAAAAGAAGTGGGTAACTACCAGTAATTTTGCTTCATGTTATGAGTCCTGCATAGGCGCTCACCATGATACTTAATGTAAAGTGTGTACTTGGCAACAGTGTGCTATACAGAAAGTGTAAAAAATCTTGCACCACAAATTGTACAGTCATGGACAAAAAGATTGGTTTCGCTGCACTTGTCATATAATGCACCGCTTTGCCCAGAAAATTGATGCAATTACAAATGTATTTGCAACAATTTAGGCATTTTCATGTTTATTTCTTTTGTATTGGTGTGACTCAAGAGTAAAGACGCAGTCAAATCTTCCACGCAATACTCCAAAAAATGCACTCAACAAAATTGACACCTTCTCAAAATTTTAAAATAATTGCATTCTAAGTTTGTGATGCTCCTGTAATTTGTAATTAAACGCGCCTGTTTCACGTTAACAGGGATAACACCAAGAGCAATAGATTTGATTCACTCCGCCGGTTCGGAGGCCCGACCCTTTCTGCTTTTATCAACAAATTCTGAAAAGGCCTTCGGCCGGGTATATTGGCAATTCTTACTATCTACCCTTAGACGTATTGGCCTGGGGGAACGAATACAGTCCTGGATTTAGGCACTATACTGGTCCTACAGCTGCTGTGTTTGGTTAATGGGGCCTGATCAGAGTATTTTTCTCTAACAGGATGAGACAGAGCTGCCTCCTCTCTCCCCTAATGTTCGTCTTAACCCTAGACCCTTCCCTCTGTAAAGTTAGATCGGACTCCTTGATCAGTGGACTTCAGGTCCTAAATTTGGAGCGTAAAATTGCTGTGTATGCGGATGACCTCTTAGTCTTTCCTACCGACCCAGAGGTGTCATTACCATGTCTACTCCAATGTTTCGCTCAGTGTGAGTATCTTTCCAATTTCTCTATAAACGACGCTAAATGTGAAGTGATGAGTATTCTTCTTCCTATGGAGTGTATTGCTAAGCTACAAGGCGCCTACCAGTTCAAATGGGTTCAGTCTTTTTTTTAATACCTGGGGGTCAAATTGACCCCTGATACTGCCTCACTATATGAGAACTTTTAGCACATTATTATCTAAAATGCAGTTACATCTTCAATTTTGGCAAACCCTCACCCTTACGTGGTTTGGGAGGTGCAATGTATTTAAGATGACAGCGCTCCCCCAGATTTTGTATCTAATGCAAGCGATGCCTAGTAAATTTACCTCAAGCCTTTTTTCTCTTGTCGGACAATGCTGACTAAATTCTTCCTGGAGCTATAAAGTGGCCAGACTCTGCCATTCTTTGTTAGTTCTTCCTAAATCTCTGGGGGGTATTAGTCTTCCTGACCTGATCTCATACTATTGAGCTCTACATCTGTCTAGAGAGGTATCATGGTGTACTTCCCCGCAAACTTCAGGTGCAAGTAGAACAAGCTTCACTGATTTTTTGTTTTGTCTGCGCTTCCTTGGGTCACCCATAAATATTATTGTGGGAAGAGGCACCCCACTATTGGGGCTACAATTGCAGTCCTTATTCATACACTCAACAAAATGCCTTTCCCCTTACCCATCCTCATTAACAGCCCGGGCTAGACAATAAACCGCTTTCATTGCTTTCTCCAAGTCACTGCCTCGGCAGCGGAGAGATTTTTTTGACAGGCTGGTTTTCTATGAGTAGGGTGAGCACACTGGTCGCCTATGAGCGAGAATTGCCCATGCCCAACAAATGTCACCTTCCATTGGGGCATTACGCTCACATACCGGGCTAGTGACTAATTTGCCATCCCTGATTATGTTCACTTTATTTTTTTATCTTTTTTTTTTTTTTTATATTCTTATAATTTTTTTCATCATTACAAACAAAATACATTATTATTGGATATAGTACTTATCACTTATACAGTTTGTACATACATTCCATTATTTCTAATACCCTACATATGGTCAATCCATGGCAAATTCTGAATTTTTCTTACATATATTCTCTAATCCACATAAGTCTTTAACCACAAATAACAACCTAATCATAAACTAAATAAATAGAACACACCCCCCACCACAAGCAAGTCAGAAGACTGTTCCATTTTCTTCCCACTGTAGTATTCTATGTATCTGTACCTATGTAAAAAGTTACCTCTGCCGGCTGCTTAAGTCAGTAGTTTCTTCTCTAACCGCTGATTTTACCCTCTACCTCCATATTCCGTCTGGTACCATTTTTACTATCCATAGTTATGCTTGCTCATCCATCTAAGGATCAGCAAAAGCCAGTGAGGATGGGGCTAACCATGGAACCAAAATCCATGGTTTCCACAGTTGGTACAGGTAATTGGGTATGCCTCTGTTACAGTAGATCTGTTCCTTCAGAATATTGTCGTTTACCTGAAGGTGCCCTCGGCGAGATCCACCTTAGGGCAATTAGCTTTCGTGCCATAAACAGTAGTCTAACTGGTATCAGAATCTCATGGGGCATAAGTTCTACATCAAGGTAGCCCAACAGGCTTATTTTAGGGTCCCTATGGATATATGTATTAAAGGTTTCGTTAATTGTATTCACCATCTCTCGCCAATATTTAACCAGTTTAGGACAGTTCCACAACATATGTATTAAATCAGCAGGTGATTTTTGGCACCATGGACAGTGCCTACCTCACTTAAATAGTTTGAACGGTGTTCTATATACCCTGTATATTATAAATAATTGGTTCAGACATTGTGCTGGTGATTAATGAAACTAGGGGTACCCTTTGTAATATTGTTTGCCAAGTAGCGTTTGACATGTCCCCTATATCTAGCTCCCACCCTCTTCTGCTTTTGGCAAACGCCCTCATCTCTCTATATGATGTCGTACGTTGACCATATAGAGATGAGTTCAAGCATTTTTTTTTTTTTTTTCCAATCATCTGTGCTAATAAAGTTTTAGAAGTGGCATTGGTTTTATCGCTTTCTTTTCCCCTTTAAACTGAGATTGGACCGTGTGTCTTAGTTGTAAAAAAAAAAAACTATGATGGGGTAAATGAAAAGATTCTTGCTAATCCTGAAAGGAGCGTAAATTATGTGAGTACAACTGTTTTATATATTGGAGGCCCTTAGAGCGCCAGCTTTCGAATCCCTCCAGTTTACCTAGTTCTTTATATTGCCTATTTCCCCAAAGTGGTGAATACTCCGAGGCACCTTCGTATTTCATTATACTCCTCATTTCCTTCCAAACTCTATTCATGAGTGCCATTTTTGGGCTCTTACAGGTATGAACACAGACCCCAGATTCCAATTGGGCCAGGAGGTTGTAGTGAGAGCTATTACTTAGCAGTAGGGCCTGTATAGGGTCCACCTAGTTCACAACTCCCCAGCCAGCAAATTGCTGAAGCTGGGCGGCTATGAAGTAAAGTCTAGGCTGAGGTATCGCCAATCTGCCCCATCCCTTTCTCTCTTTGGAGAATTGATAGTCTAACCCTGGGATTTTTTTCCTTTTCCATAATAACCTTCGAAAAATTTACTTTTATTTTTTTTGAACTGTTTGAGAGGCATCCATATCGGTGATTATGTTCACTTATTGGATTAAAATTCTTCCTGTATGTACAAAGCTATACGATTTCCTGAACGAGTATCTTACTGCTGTGCAACTTCCCTGCATGTCTGCCTCCTCCGGGCTGCAATTAGATGCCTCCTTGACCTTGAAGGAATTGCAGATGGCGACCAGTGCGTTTCCTAACTCCAAAGCGATGATGGCTTGCCCATAGAGGTTTATAAACAATATGCAGAGTGTATACTTCCTAGACTGTGGAAGGTACTTAATGATGCTGGGGTGAGGGGTGTTCTTCCCCAATCTATGACCAGAGCCAATATTGTATTAATATTGAAGCCAAATAAGGATCCCTTGATCCAGGATTTTATAGGCCTATTCCTCTTTTGCAAAATGTCAAGATTTTGGCAAAAGTCCTGGCTCTGCGCTTAAAGTAATCTCCTCGTTTGTCCACTCTGATCAGTCCAGATTTATGCCCCAAAAATCGACTGCCATCAATTAGCGACATTTTTTCCTACAATATCCAGTCCCCAGCGGATAATGGCGGAGACCAAGCATTACTGTCCCTTGATACCCACAAGGCTTTCAGTAGCATTGAATGGTATCTCTGGGCAGTCATGCGCAAATTTGGGTTTGGAGACCAGTTCATTTCCTGGGTACAGCTACTATATAGTGCCCCAGTCGCAACCATCTGAAGAGGGTGGCAGGATTTCCTCGTTTTAATCTACACAGAGGTACAAGGCAGGGCTGCCCCCTGTTCCCTCTTTTGTTTGCCTCGGCGCCTCTGGCTGCCCTTATCCGTTCTAATACTATTATACAGGGATTTAGGTATGAGGAACTTCAGGAAAAAATGATGTATGCCGATGATACTATGCTGTTCCTCGGTGAAACATCTACTTCCCTACGAGAGGTTATGACTATGATGGGGAGTTCTCCGGTTTGGTCATAAATTGGATTAAGTCTTCCATTATGTTGCTGGTTGTGACACCTGACCCCCTCTTTACTGACCATACAGGAAATTCTGCTTTCCGGGTCTTTTTAGATACCTAGGCATACAGGTTACCCCCTACCTGCAAGACTGTCAGACTTAATCTGACCCCTTTACTCAATCACTATCGCTATCGGGTTAAGATATGGAGCAGGCTAAAGATCTCAGGTGGGACGGATAAATCTCCTAAAGTTCATGATGCCACAGTTGCTCTATAATACTACACAATACCCCCATGGTCATACCGTTGAAAAAGTTCCGTATTATAAACTCAACCTTTAGATCCCTAATCTGGCAATCTAAACAAGCTAGAATAAAATTAGAGCAGCTACAGCCTCCAAAAGAAGCTGGTGGACTGGCATTGCTCAATCCCTGGCTCTATTACTTAGCCTCAGTTACAGCACGTGGGGTAGTGCACCCCCTGCAAAAGCTGCAATTAAACTTAATAGACTTTTCTGCTAAACTACTTGGTTTCACAACGGGGTTGGGGTGGCAGATGGTTTGGAAGGCCTGCACTTTATTAGATTTGCTAAACTTTACCCTACCTATGTTCTTATGCAGAAAATTTGGAATATGGTCAGGATGATGCAGGGTGTACAGGGATTTACCAATTACATCCCCATCTGGGATAACTACTTTCCGGACATAGCGAAAAAGTGCACTACGGCACAAAGTGGGAAAACACTTTAACATTTTTCACCTGACCTACATCTTCCGGGATAGGAAGCTGAGGTCATTTTCGAAACTCAGAAGCCTTTCGACTCCCCTCCACAATGCATTTCTACTACATGCAGCTTCAGCATGCAGTCAGGGAGCAGGGGATCAATGGGTCTTGGATTCTACATCCGTCTTCAATTACTTGTTTGAGGTCACTACCTATAAAGTATTTCTCTCCTGCAGCTATGCCATGCTCCTCAACCTTTTCCGTGGGGACTCGCCTCAGTGTCGCAGTGAGAACGGAATGTTGGGGTCTTTGAAGAGGAGCAGTGGGAAGATGCCCTACAGGCTGTTCCCCAGTGCTCTCTAAATGTGGCTCAGTGCCTGTCGCAGCTATATTTTCTCCTGAGGGTCCACCACACACCGGCCAGGTTGGCCCGCATGGGGGTGGGCTCTGACTCCACCTGCACCAGATGCAGTAGAGATGCCCAAAGTTCCATTTATATTGGAAACAGGTCTTAGACACGCTTAATAGGGTCTTCCAGATCATGATCCCAGCTGACCCCAAGCTCTGGCTGCTGGGTATTTTAAAACTTAGTTCTGATTGAAGATATCCCTAGACAGGCTGTAGCAAGGGCTCTCTTCCAGGCCAGAAAAATTATTCTGAGACACTGGAAATCCATGGAGCCCCCCACGTTGCAGGAATGGATTACCCAAATGGGTGACACAAATCGAGTGAAGAAGCAAATTTCTCAACACGGGTAAAAGCGGTAAATTCGATAAGCTATGGGCCCCCATGGTTGGTCGTCCCGGGCCTAGCCCCAGTAGATCTGGTGTATAACTGACTATTCGAACAATGGTTAACACTTTTACCCTGCCTCTCTGAACATCTGGATGATTGATTGTACTGCTGTACTTTGTTGATGGATAAGGTGTTATTTGAATGCATGGGCGGGTGGGGTGTCATTCTGCAGAACGTTTTGTATAATTTAGTGAATTTAGATATGCTGAAATTTACAGATCTTGTATACCTGTTTTGCTCCTGACCATGTATGTACAATTTCTTTCTATGCTCAATAAAAAGTATTGTTTGAGGGGAAAAAAAAGATCTCTCTGCCCTTTCACAGCCCCCTCTGAGCTCTTGGTCAGCCTTCCAATTGTCACATTACTTGGAAGCCATGAAGTTCCTTAGTTTTTCATACTCAAAAAAATACACACCTCCTGACCCCAACGCTTGTGGGTCTGGAAGGAACATCTACTTGTATTAACTCATATTTGTTAGTCTATGAATTTAATGTGTTGCTGCTGGTTTATTTGATCAGGGCTGTCGGCTAGACTTGTGCTCTATTCGAATACAGTTTATTCCTTTTCTTATAAGTTTTTATCTGACAAATGAAAAATTTTGAATAAAGAATTATACGCGATTTAAAAAAAAAAAAAAGTGCTGACCACATAAAAATTCTACCAGCAACCAGTACAAATTGTGAAAAATTGACTGTCTTTCTGTGTTGTCTGTGTCCCACATGGAGTATGGGCAAGAGATTATATATATATATATATATATATATATATATATATATATATATATATATATATATATATATATATATATATATATATATATATATATATATATATATATATATATACACATACACACACACACACACACACACACACACACACACACACACACACACACACACACACTCCCTCTGTTCTCAGCTGCCTAATAGCTGGGGGAGGAGAAAGCAGCACAGAGTTTCTCTGTCAATGGCTGTGCTGCCGGGGCCCGCTACGACAAGTCTGATCTTTTTGAGGATAGCAGACTGAGTTCCCAGTATAGCTACAGAATTGATCATGGTGTGTAGTCTGTTTTTAAAAGGAAAGCAATGTGACTAGCAGGGACCCCTGGGATTTTGCATAATGGAAGTAATCTAAAGACAACAGGATACTTCCCCATACAAGTACATTTTATACAACAGACACATCAGGAATATGAAGTGTTGGGGTAAAAAATGCTTTATTGTTCCAGTGTCCATGGTGCACAACATTGTCAAATTTACAGCCCATGGCACTGTAGCTAATAATCTCACTGGACGTGTACTAAAGAGAAAAAATGATCAAAGATTGCAACAAAGGATTGTTCGAATGGTGGATGACGAACCTCGATTAACTACCAGTCAAATCCAAGCTGACCTTCAGACACAGCGTACAACTGTCATCTCGCAATATACGTTGCTATCTGAATGAAAATGAACTAGGGCTGAAACAACTAATCGATTAATCGATTATGAAAATAATCGATTACTATTTTCATAATCGATTAATCGGCCAGTAACATAATGGGGTTAAAAAAAAATTAAATTGAGCCTTTTATAGTACAAAAAGAGCAAATAATCGCTACTGTAAATGTTACTCTCACAGTTCTACAGTAAAAGAATGAACCCCTTACAATAGAGATTATTTGCTTTTTTTGTACTATAAAGGGCTAATTTTAGTTTTTTTTTTTTTTTTTAACCCCCATTATGTTACTAAACGTCTTAGACGTGGTTCACATCTGTGTGTTTTTTGGTGCTTTTTGCAGAAAAGCACTGCAGTTCATTTACATGGTTTCCTATGGGACACGTTCACATCTATGCTTTTTTTCAGCTGCTGCGTATTTCGAAAGGTTCAGGGACTTTTTTTTATGTAAAACGGTGCTTTTTTGGTTCAATACACTTCAATGGAAAAGCTACAGAAAAGCATGTAATGCGTTTTTGTAGCAATTTGTGTTTTTTAATCTGCCCAACAACAAATTGGGCCAAAAAATGCAAAAAAATGCAAATTGCAGCAAAATCACGCGCGCAAAAATCAAAACGCACAGCAAAAAGCACTGCAGAAACATATCAAAAGCAAACTGCATAGGTGTGCACCGAGCCTTATGCTGGCCACACGGATCAATTTTCAGAAGAGAATATTCAGACGAAAAATCTTTGTACATTCGCTGAATGAAAGAATGTTTGAAATTTTCACTTGTTTTTAACATTCTGTTTTTAAAATGAACGAATACCACATACACCGTCTGAAAATTCCTTTGACCACTATTTACAAATTGTCACCATGGTTGAAAATGAACGTCAATTTGACCCCACTAACAATTAAAAATTTGAACAAATGTTCTTAAAATGCCATTTTTTTTTTAAGGAAGACATTGTTTGTTTTTTAAATAAAAAAAAAATTGATCTCTGAGTCTGATGATATTTACCAGATTCACCCCTTTTTAATAGTATATATCCTCTAATAGCATATACAGTATATCTCTCCTCTAATAGTATATACAGTATATCTCTTCTGTCTGTTATTCTCAGAGTGGATTAGATATGTTGCTCCCTAACCATATAGTTATTTATATTTACCACTGCATAGAGATATTTAAGAATAAATTGCCTTTTTTTAAAACTTTACATATTAACTAAATTATACACAACACTTTTTTTTTTTTTTTAAGCTTATCAACCGATTAATCGAAACAATAATCGGCCAACTAATCGATTATGAAAATAATCGTTAGTTGCAGCCCTAAAATGAACATTTTGGTAGGATCCCCAGGAGGACCCCACTGCTGACACACATGTAGAAAAGCCAGATTGACGTTTGCCAAAACTTACCTGAGGAAGCCAAAATCCTTTAAAAATGTGCTGTGGACAGACAAAACCGAATTGCAGCTTTTTTGGTAAAGCACATCTTTCTACTGTTTACAGAAAAATAAAATAGTTAAATTTAGGGGTTCACTGATGGTTTTTGGTTTGCTTTGCTGCTTCAGGCACTGTATGTCTTGACTGTGTGCATGGCATTATGAAATATGAAGACTATTAAAGAATTCAGCATCGAAAACCCAAAATCCAGTATCTCAAAAAATTAGAATATTGCATAAGGCCAATAAAGATTTTTAATACAGAAATGTTGGCTTACTGAAAAGTATGTCCATGTACAGTATAGTATGCACTCAATACTTGGTCGGGGCTTCTTTTGCATGATTCAATGCAACATGGAGGCGATTAACCTGTGCAACTGCTGAGGTGTTGCTACGCTTTAATTCCTCATTAAAGTGGAGTGCCAGCCATCTGTTAGTCAGCAGCTACAAAAACTGTAGCTGCTGACTTTTAAAAAAAACAGCCACTCACCTGTCCCACGATCCAGCGGTGTGCTCACCACCATTCGATCTCACCCGCTGTCTTCGGTCCCTGGCATCTTGACTTTGGGCACCCGGCTGTAACAGCTTGTGGCTTCGCAGCCGGGTGCCCACTCAGAGATGCATGAGTCGTGCTGCGCATCGTGAGTGGTGGATGCAGGCTTCTGGGACCTGTTAGTGTCCGAGGACTGCAGGGGGAGCGAGGAGGAGAACTTCTGTCAAAATCGTGTACCTGCTTCAGCAGCTTTAACCTCTATTTTCTAATGAAAATAAAAAATGCTAGAATGTTTTGAAACCACTGTTGGAAAACATACCACAGTCAGTACAAAAGTGGATGGAGGTTTCTTTTTTTTTGGTTTTGTTTTGGAATGCCTCTGCCCCAAAGTATATTTTTGTGCATTTCCTTAGTTCTATATGTAGATTATGAAATCTATCCCCATCCTACCTGGCTTGAGTTCCCACAATAATATTGTATATTTGACATGTTGTGAATAAATATTTCAACAGTGACAGAGCATTTCACATTTTGATGGGTTCCCCACTAGGGTTTGTGGCAGGCCGATTTTGTCTGGTGGCTTGAAGTATCCTTTTCAAGTCTGGTAATGGCCAGCTGCGGATAGATTTAATAAATGATTCAGTGTGGTGGTGTTCAGAACTTTTCAATGCTTACTTGCTTTTTGTCAGACAGTTGAAATTTGTTTTTTATTCTTTTGATAGGTAAAAGTCCTGGACAGATGGTAGTAATAGATCAGACTAAAGGAGATCAGTTATACATGAGGCCACAGATGCGAAGAGGCCGTTTTGATAAGGTAAGTCATTACCACATTTCTCTCCACTTTGACTTGCTTTTCTGTGTCAAAACATCCCTTCCTGGTAAATTTGTTTGCATGTTTTACACTCCACCCAAATAAAAATTGATTTTATTGTAGATATTGAACTCCACAGCACACTTGACCACTTCTTCTGTTCTGTTGGGTACCAGTAACGTATTATTGCACTGCAGTTCTGTGCAGTAGCTGCATGGAGACCAATGTTTGAACCAGGTTTCAGCTTCTAAAACCCAATAAAAGATAACACAGCCCTGTTTCTAATTTGTTAGACCATTTTAAATGAAACTATTTACAAATTGTCAATATGCAACGGGTTGTGCAGACAATCTTAGCCCCTGATCACGCTTCAGTGTTAAGCTAGTTTTCCTATGCCTGACAAAAACTAAATGATAAGTTCACTTTTTAATTTAATATAAATATATTTTTTTTTTTTTTTTAATTCCAGCTCCCCTTTGTCCCAGTATAGCATTAATGTACTTTTGCCAAAATAAAACCACCATCTATTATACGCATGCTTTACTCACGGTCTTCATGGATGTTCCAAAACACTGCTTGATTACTTCTGCCTTCTTGGACAGACTATAGGTCAACTCCTTCCTGTGTCATAACCTAAAACGGGGGTATTGAATTCAAATTCATGGGGTCTGGTCAGTAAAATTTTCTTCCAGCGGAGGTCCGAGTGTCATATTGGTGATGACTCAGATCCTTCACATCACAGTAGTGCACGTCATGATTGTTTTCTATTACCCTCGTAGATACCGGTGTTTTTCTAGGGCAGAAAAACCTAGATTTCTGCACAAGTGTGAACAAGCCCTTACATCAATGCCCTCAGTCCCCCCCTTCACAGCTTATCTCTCCCTTTTACATCACAGTCCCCCATCAGAGACCCGCCAGCCCATTACAGACGTCCCATCACAGCGTGTCTCTTTAAAGACCCCCTCCATCACAGACCCCTCCACCCCCATCAGACCCCCTATCGCAGATTATCTCCACTACCCCCCATTACAGACCCCATTATCACAGATCTCTCCCCCACTCCATCCATCACAGGACCCCCCCTCAATCAGTCCTCCCTCACTATTAGTCAGACTGTCCCTTTCATCAATGCAGCATTTGCCCTTCCTCCCCCTCCCCACACTGCCCTACCTTAGTCACACAAGCAAGGAAGCACGCATGGCAGGTCCAGACAAAGGGTGGGACTTTTCAATTTAAAGGTGAGTGATTGGTTGCTGGGACCGCCCCACTGTCTAGCAACCAATCTGCTTTGTAACTTGAAAAGTCCCGCCCTTTTTCCGGACCTGCAGCGCTTCCAGGCTTGTGTGAATAAGGTAGGGCAGTGTGGGAAGGGGGAGTGATGCGATGATGTATGTAAAGGAGAGACCTGCTGCGCCTCCCATGTAATCAAGAATCTTAGCGGCGGTGGGCAGGCGAGCTGGCAGAGGGGAGATAACACTAAGGTAACTATTTGGCGAGCCTGCTACTGGGTCCGGATTCGGCCCGCCATTTAGTGATGCTTGACCTAAAAGGTCAACTTGGCCTTTAACAGGCAGTATCCCATTCTTTCTAATTTGTTCCTGGTCACAGTTGTACACTCTATACCAGGGGTAGGCAACCTTGGCGCACCAGCTGTAATGAATCTACAAATCCCATCATACTTCTGACACATCCCTGTGGTCATCAGTCTTGCAATGCTTTGTGGGACTTGTAGTACCAGAACCGTTGGAGTGCTGAGGTTACCTTCCCCTGCTCTATGCCCTATTATGAGTTGTTTTTGCAAGTTTGTTTTTTTTTTTTTTTTTTTTTAGCACGTACACTTCAGTGGAAGCATGAGTAAATAAATGCATGAGACTGTGTTGTTGTGTTTTTGTTTTTTTTTCACCTGATGAGCTGCTGCTCCTCATCCAGAACTGCTCTCCTGCCCTTGCCCAACGCAAGAAACAAATACCTAAACTTACACAAGCAAAAACTCCCGAAAAATGGCTGAAAATAAACTCCAGTGATAAACCATGCTCAGGTCTGAATGCAGGCTTAAAATTGTGACGATAATGCAAGAAAACTGGATTACCAAAGCCTCCTGATCTTCATGGTCCCTGCTTTTTACATCACAGAAAGCATTCTTTTAAAGACGTTCCCTGACTCCCCCCAGTCCAATTTTCTCATGACAGATCTGTGCTCAGTTCTAGGTGTCAAGCTGGTAATAGAACAGCTGACACTTAGATCGGTGCTGCAGCTATCTATGGGAATATTTAATGTTTTGATTCCCACACTTTTGTTTTAAATGCTGTAATCTTCTGCAGGATTTTAGTTTAAACAAATTAACTGCCTGGTGGATCTTCAAAACAACTATACTGAGATATATGAATTTTGACAAGTCATGGTACTTGACAAGCTCTCTTTTCTAGGAGCCATAAATAATGGCATTATGTTACTTCTTTCTGCAGCTTTATGCCACAGTTTTATTGCAAAAAAGTAATGGGAGATTGGACTGGGGGGAGTCAGGAACATCTTTTTTAAAAGATTGCTTTCTGTGATGTAAAAAGCAGGGGCCCTGAAGAGATCAATTTTGCATGATGCATCTTAAAGATTCAATGTTACCTAGATCGCTTGTGATCAGAAAGGTTCGGTAATCCAGTTTTCTTGCATTTATTGTCACAATTTTAAGCCTGCATTCACAACTGAGCATGGTATATCACTGATTTGTGGCGGGGGGGTTCAGCCATTTTTCAGGAATTTTTGCATGTGTACGTTTTAGGTGTTCCTTTCTTGTGCTGGGCAGGAGAGCAGTTCTGGATGAGGAGAAGCTCATCAGGTGAAAAAAGTCTCAAGCGTTTACTCATGCTTCCACTGAAGTATATGTGCCAAAAAAAATTGCAAAAAAACCCCAAAAACTCGCATTAGGGCATAGAGCAGGGGAAGGCAACCTCATCGCTCCAGCTGTTCTGGTACTACAAGTCACAAGGGGCATTGCAAGACTGATGGGCACAGGGATGAGTCAGAGGTATGTTGGGATTTGTAGATTCACCACAGCTGGTGTGCCAAGGTTGCCTACCCCTGGTATAGAGTGTACAACTGTGACCAGGAACAAATTAGAAAGAATGGGATTCTGCATGTTAAAGGCCAAGTTCACCTTTTAGGTCATAACACAGGAAGGAGTTGACCTAAAGTCTGTCCAGGAAGTAAGGCAGAAGTAATCAAGCAGTGTTTTGGAACATCCATGAAGACAGTGAGGTAAGCATGCGTATAGTAAATAGTGGTTTTATTTTGGCAAAAGTACATTAATGCTAAAATAAAAAAATAAAAAATATTTAAAAATAAGTTCACTTTTTTTTTCTTAAGTTTTGTCAGGTGTAGGAGAACTACTTTAAGAACACTGAAGCATGATCAGGGGCTAAGATTTTCTGCACAACCCGCTGCATATTGACAATTTTGTGAATCATTTCATTTAAACGGTCTAACAAATTAGACATCATGGCTGTTATCATCGTTTACTGGGTTTTAGAAGCTAAAACCTGGTTCAGACCTTGGTCTCCATGCAGCTACTGGACAGAACTGCAGCACAATAATGTTACTGGCACCCAACAGCACAGAAATGGTCAATGGTGTTGTGGAGTTCAATATCTATGATAATGTCAGTAACCTGCTCTTAGCCCTGCCCCTCCGGGACTCACTGTAGTGCCAGGCTGTGCAGGGGCAGGTGGCTCCAGCTCTCAGCTGCTCGCTGAGAGGCTGAGCCATATATCTGTCAGGCATTTGGGTGGATCCTGGCATTGTCGGGATCCCTGCGGAGCCTGGACTGGCTCTGATGTCAGTGGGCTTTAGCGTAATGTCAGTTGAATCTGGGCCACAGGAGTGGATGACTAAGTACACTCCTGTGACCCACAGAAGTATGGCCAAAAGCACTTTGACCTTATACTTTTTAATGTTTTACTTGCTTGTTTTACTGTTAAAGTGGAAGTAAACCCTCCTATCCTTTTTAGCCAAGGAAGCTGCCATCTTGGCCTCTGTTTTGTTTGCAGTTGCCATGGTGCTTCACATGTGATCAGTTATGACACCAGCCATTTGATTGCTTGACAGTTGAGTTGGGAGCACAAGCAAATGTGACAGCATGCTGGGAATGTAAACGTGTGCTTCAAAAAAAAAAAAAAAACAATTTAAATTGATGGGTTTAGTTCCTCTTTAATTCGCCATGCCACCTAGTTGTGGGGAAAAGAAACTCTCCAGAACTAGCTCTTAATATAACAAAGCAAAACAATCAAAAAGGCACTTATGACCTGCCTAATCCTTGTCACTGAAAACTGATAGCTTTGGTGTTGGTTACTTTTTTAAAATATGTAGTAGCTTAGTATGTGTAAAAAGCATTATTTTTTTTAATTTATAAAGTATGTCCTTTTAACGGTTTAACTTGGTTGTATGTGTTTTTTTGTTTTTTAGATGAGAAATAATAGAGAGAGGTTTTTTCAGAATAAAATGAAGTTCAGAGACAAAAAAGACATCTTGACATTTGAAAAAATGAAGGCACAAAGACTCAGAGAAAATGTTGAACGTCTGCAACGATTACAGAGATATCACAGAGCTGTGGAACTACGAAGGTAATTCTATATATTTCTTTGTATTAAAAAGGCTTTTAAAGTTGTGGGTGTTTTTTTTTTGTTTTTTTTTTGTTTTTTTTGTTTTTTTGTTTTTTTTTTTTTTTGCCAAGTGTTTTTAACCTCTTCAGTCCTGGAAGGATTTACCCACTTCCTAACAGAGCACTTTTTACAATTTGGCTCTGTGCTGCTTTAACTGGTAATTGCATGGTCATGCAATGCTGTACCCTGACGAAATTTGCGTCCTTTTTTTTTTTTTTTTTTCCCACAAATAGAGCTTTCTTTTGGTGGTATTTGATCACCTCTGTGGTTTTTATTTTTTGCAATATAAACCAAAAAAGACCGAAAATTTTGAAAAATTTTATTTTTTGCTATAAAAAAAACAAACTCAATTTTAGTCATATATTTAAGCCAAAAAGCATTTAGCCAGATGTCTCGGGTAAAAAAAAAATTCTTTGCGCAAAAGTTATAGCGTCTACAAACTTTTTTTGGACTTTATGCAGCTTTTAGTTTGACTGCCTATCATTTCTTGAGGCGCTAAAATGGCAGGGCAGTTCAAAATGACCCCGTTTTGGAAAGTGGACATCCCTGGGAATTTGTTGAGAGGTTTGTTGAGCACTTTGAATATTTTTTTTTTTTTTTTTTTTTTTTTTGTCACAAGTGATTGAAAAATTACAAAAAAATAGTGGTGTTTGTGCTATCTGGACATATCGGTTACAGAGGCCTTGAAAGGTAGTGAGGCGTAAAATCACAATTTTGCGCCTTTGGAAAGCCTGAAGGCTGTTCTTGGTTTTTGGGGTCCTGTACGCGGCTAGGCTCCCAAAAAGTCTCAATAAAAGCAGTCTAGCGGTTAATTGGCCACTAGGATTGCTTTTACATGAAAGCCGACCGGTGGCTGAAAAGAATGCTAGCAAGATGATACCTAAACCCGCAGGCATCATTCTGGTATAACCGCTAAAATCCAACAACATACCAGTACGTTGCTGGTCCTTGTTGGGCATAATTTATTTATTTTTTATGCAGCTTGTGGGCTGAACGATAAAAAGATAAAAAAGATAAGGTATGCCCGCCATTAGAATACCACCCTGCATCCACCCACTTCTAATGATGGGCATACATGCTTTTTTTTTCTGTGGTGGTGAAATCGCCACCTACATCGCTGGAGTCGCTGATTTACATATCGTGAGAGGAAACGCTGTTGCTGTCAAGATAAATATATCAGTGCTGCAGCTGAATGGCGTACCTGAAAAGAAAATGATGGTTAACAATAAAAAATGGAGCAGAGCAAAAGACAATTTTGGCTTTTTTATTTTACAATATATATATTTTTTTACACTTTTATTTGTAACGGTTCCAGGTTCGGGTCTCTCAAAATGCGGTGGCATCTTTGGAGACCCTGTTAAAGTGTCCTAGTCTGTGCAGTGCTGTATCCTACGCTAATACTCCACTAGTGTTTGGTAGTGTTTGAAACCTTCACAAATGCAAAGACCAGGATGGTCAGGACAGGGAGGGACAATAATAGCGGGTTTCACGCCTATATCCGCGCTTGCTACAGACACGACATCTTCTTTGGGGTGATGGTTTGGTAGAGGTACCGGGGAGGACATGCGGAAAATGACTCCCATGCAGCCGGCTTACTGCATTTGCGTTGGCGCACTGTCTGGAAACAGAAGGACTGTGAGGAGCTCTTCCTGGAATTTAAGGAAGGATCCAGTTCCTCCTGACGCTTTGTATAGCACAAGCGTTCAGCAGAGCCAATTGGAATAAGTATGCAGACACTTTTTTTTTTTTTTTTTTTTTTTTTTTTATATATACCAGCGTCTGGCCTTATGGGTAATTAAGTACAGCGCCATCAACTGGTCGTTGAGGTCCACCCCTCCCATATTAAGGTTGTATTCGTGGACAGTGGTTTCTCCACAACACCAGTCGCCATTTGAATTTGGACCGTCATGTCTGCGTGAAGGGAGGACAGACCAAAAACCTTCCGTAAATCCCTCCACTCCGCGAGCAAATTATTACTTCTCAAGCAGGATCTCTCCCCATAAATCGTGGCATACCAAAATCAACAAAGTGATCATAGTAACACACTAAAAACAGCGCTAGTGTTGAGCTAAACGGATAATGTGGCCAACTACACATGCAAAAAAGTCCTTCAAGAGAGAAGAGCAGTAAGAATAATGGTTCAGATAGTGTCCATAGGTGATCAAAGTAGAAAAGTTCAGCGTGCACCTTCCACCGATCCATCCACTTCCACCCTGCGAGAACACACTCCCCTCAGGGGGTCAAACTCACCAGAGCCTAGTAATAATAAGCATCCAAAAAAGGGGAAATCCAAGCTACCAGCCACTGTCAGCTACCCTCCAGAGGAATCCAAGATGGTCAGGGCTCATAAATCACCAAACAACAAAAGATAAAGCGCACATAGCGTAATCCTGTTTATTAAATATAAAGCCCTTCACATCACACAAAGATCCCCCCTTCAAACATTATACGTACATTGTAAAAGCAATCAGAAGAGCATATCACAAGGAAGCATTTAGACACAGCACTTTACCGTAATCAGCTCCAGCCGGTTCCGCTTTCCAGGCACCAATCTCTGACTTCCTGGTTGTAGTACAGGCTGTGGTGGAGCGCAATCGTCACTTCCGGCGTCGTTTGACCCCCTGAGGGGAGTGTGTTCTCACAGGGTGGAAGTGGATGGATCGGTGGAAGGTGCACGCTGAACTTTTCTACTTTGATCACCTATGGACACTATCTGAACCATTATTCTTACTGCTCTTCTCTCTTGAAGGACTTTTTTTGCATGTGTAGTTGGCCACATTATCCGTTTAGCTCAACACTAGCGCTGTTTTTAGTGTGTTACTATGATCACTTTGTTGATTTTGGTATGCCACGATTTATGATGATGTCTCTGCAATTTTAAACGGCTGCTTCTCTGTTTAGTCTTATTTGAGACCTCTGTCACTTAACATTTTAGTGTCATTTTTACATATTTATTTTGTTCCCTGTTTGTCTCTTATTCATTACTGCTCTGGTACTGCTAGGGCACTTGGCGCTGAGTGGTGTATTTTTGGGCCTGTAAATACACCCTTTTACATTTTAGGATCTCTCCCCAGCCTAAGACTGGAATCTACAAGCCGCTGGGGTAAGCCCCGATGATTAGATTGCACAGTGCCACATGCGCCAATTCCATGATCAAACAAGTGACTAAAAAATGGCACGCTTGTGTAATAATTGTCCACATACAAGTGGTACCCCTTTCCGAAATAAGGGTGACACCAAATCCCACACAATCTTTCCAACACTCCCTATGTAGTCTGGGCAGTTCTTGGGCTCCACGTGACTATCTCTTCCCTAGTAAACCTTAAAACTATATGTATAGCTTGTTACCCTGTCACAGAGCTTATACATCTTGACCCCATATCTGGCACGCTTGCTGGGAAGATACTGTTTGAAAGACAAGCGGCCAGAAAACTTAATCAGGGACTCATCAATGCAGTCAACTTGATCCTGTTGGTTGAAGTGGTTTATGAGGGCCCATATTTTGTAGAGCCGATCGTATCCAAGGTCACCCCGAGGACGACAGTTCATTCTCATTGAAGTGCATGAACTGCAAGATCTGCTCATATGGTGCCCTGGCCATGGAGGCAGAGAACACGGGCATATGGTGAGTTGGGTCAGTGGACCGATATGACAGCAACTCACTGTTTTTAGTTATGCCCATGAGGAGGGATAGGCCCAGAAAGGTCTTAAATTCGGAAACCGTAATGGGTTTCCATTCTCTGGCAAGGGTCAACTGGGGATTAGCGGCGATGAATTGATCAGCATACAAATTGCTTTGATCTGCAATAGATTTATAGAGACCTTCCATGAAAAACAGTGAATAAAAATCAAGTTACGTAAAATCAACTGTTTCCACCTGAATTCCAGGTTGGCCAGTGAATGGGGTAAGTACGGGTGCTGCAGAGGTGATGGACTCCCAATTCAGGCCTGTCTTTGTCTTCTTGGTGGCTGCAGGACACTAGTTGGGCTAGCTATCTCACCAGCTTGAACTGCACTTGTGGGACTCACCACGCAGTGCTGGTTTGACTACGACCAGGGTGTACTAGACCTCTGCTTACCAGAACGAGCGGCACTAGTACTGGCTCTCTGCTCCATACGAGAGCCCTGCGGGTTCTTGCACCTCAACAGCAAAACTAGGTCGGGTACGCCTGACCTTGGCAGGTACCACTACTGTCTTCAGAGCTGTTGGAGCCGCTGCTATCTACAGGATCATGTTCTGAGCCCGAATCTGACAGATGGGTGACTTCCTTTTCACTCATCTTTCATACTCAGAAACTTGTAGGCCTCTTCACTAGTATACCTTCGATTGGACATTGTTGCCTCTAAATTTATTGGTGACACTCTCAAAAAAAAAAAAAAGTGACTGCTTCAAACGCTACCAAAAAAATTGTTGGCTTACGCAGGGATCAGGCCTGTCTCTGCAAACGCTGCAGGTGTGTTTTGTGACAGTAATCGATTGATACTGCATTTGGGTAGGCTGGGTGGAGGGGCTAAACACAAGTGCTAGCAGGTATCTGGGCTGATCCTGCTAATGCTGCATTTTTGGGAACCCTAAACTACTGGGGATGCTAATATAGATCAGATATTGATCCGTTCAGACACTATACTACTAAGTGAGGTATATGGTGGGTGTTAGTGCTACTGGCACTAATCTGATGCTGCCTGGGGCGACGCAGACCTTGACTGACGCTAAAACCTAACTGATGTCACCCACCAAGTGTTCGGGGGGGTTAAACCTTTATTTGGTATTATGGCGGTTGCCCATGCGCTATAAAAAAACTAACTAACCAGCGTCACCTGTGACACTAATACGGTGGGGACGGGGTGAAAGTGGTTAACTAGGGGGAAATCAGGGTGTTAAAACCTTTTATTAGATAATATATGGGGGTGAAGAAAAATGGAAAGAGCTGCGCCAGTATGATATAGATATAGAGTGACTCCACACATTGAAAAAAAGTTCCCAACCACCGTATCATAAGCCTGCTTACCAGATAGCAAGCAAAAAGGGTGTTTGGCTGTAACCCAGCCACGGCCTTTAGCTTGCAGTGTTGACCACTGGAAACACACAGGGACCGGACCTTGTAGCTGAAGAACCACCCTAGGCGTCTCTCAAATTCGTAGCCTTCGATTATGTACTCAGAGTGAGCTCAGAAGAAAAAAACTGGCCATAGCGTGATAGTTTTTAACTTTTAATAAAAAATGTAGTATTTCACTTGCATGTAAAAAGATAGTAATCGCATAAAAACAAATGCTGGCTGGCAAACACAGGAGCCCGTCCTCCTCTCAACCAACATGTTGACGTCAGTATGTTCACTCCCATGCGTTTTGTTGTAGGTGACATTTGGATCCCTGTTGAAAACGTCACCTATGACGAAACAGGTCTGGGAGGGCACGTACTGACGTCACCACGTTGTTCGAGAGGACGACGGGCTCCTGTGTCTAGTCTGAACACATGATGAGCAGCCACAATCCTGGGACACAGATGTTTTCTCACAATAAGTTATATTGCCTCTGGTCCACGCTCCGTGTGAATCTCTATATAGACTGTTTAGATCAATAGCCATTTAGATCTGACAAAGAAGCGGAGGCTTTGAAACGTCATCTCCATGTTCTGACATCACTTCCGATGTGACTGAGTTTGTTCCATGCTGGTTCCGAAATGACAAGACGGGGTGTCTAGCCGGTTGTTCCTCTCCGCTTGTGTTAACATCTACACACCACCATCCCCCGGGGACCCGCTGAGTGACCATAGTATTAAACTGTTATATGCCTATTGATCTTTATATTAGTCCCTTTTTAACATGGGGAACTGCTGATCGGGAGTCACTCAGAGGCAATTTTAGCAGAAAGAGAGGTGATATCTGGCTGACGAATATAGAGACCCTGGCAGGGGTATATGCCACAAGCGGATGCGATCTCCATAAAGAGATCAACGCAGTTGGTAAGCGGCAGTCGTTTTCCGGGTGGAGGAATCTTTCTATCCCTAATCACTACCTCTGCGGTGTTTTTCGGTTTTAAGTCACCAATAACCAGTGAACCGAGGACATAGCATACTATGCGATTGGCAACATTGCTCTCTGAGGACTTTCTGCTAATAAGAATTGTACTTGGGACACTCTTGAGATATATAGTGTATCTTATTTAATAGCACTCATGTTTTATTATCATGATGCATATGGTTATCATATAGATTCATGTTAGTATTTATTGGGAGTAATCATATCCTCCATTTGATATAGATATATGTGGATATTCACTATCACCTTTTTTATAGTCTCGTGGCGCAGCTTTTTCATTTTGATACATTGTAATGTAGAGTAAACCATAATACAACCTATGGAAAACGAGTGTATATGCGCTTCCACCATTCCTACATAAAAGCTCTGCCTGGTGCTAAGACCTTGAGGCCTGCTGATGTCTCCAATGTACCAGAATAAGGAAAGGGATGGTCGGCACTTAGGATTACATCCAAAATGGTATTTTGTAAATACATGTACATTGCTGTTACAGCTTTGTACATGCATTTAATAAAGAAATGCTATTTTGGATGTCACCCTGAGTGCCGACCATCCCTGTCCTTATTTCATAACACACCATATGGTTTACTCTGCATATTTGTACGTTGCTCTTGCAAAATAAAATCTAGAGGTCAATTGACTGAGTGCTGACTCATTCATTTGTTTGACGACACTGTCCCCGTTCACGCCTGACAAATTAAATGAAAAGGTGTAATGCTTGATGGATTTGTTACAAAGCAATAAAAACCCAACAGGCATTCTAATTACTCTCCACTCTATCCAAAACTAAAAAATACATTTTTTTTTTTTTTTATACGTCATATTCCTTTTGAAAATTAGTGGTGCACTCGCTGATATGGACATATGTGGGCACACCTTTTATCTACAGCCTCGTAAATGTATGTTTGCAGGGATTTAAGGCACTGTTGATCTTGATGTGTGCTGCTCCCTGTTCTACTTGTGCAAGACACTGACATTGGATTGCAAAGCCCTGTCTCTATAAATATGACCAACTCTGCACAGACACGCAGAACCACTGACTGAGCCGACTTCTGTCCCTCAGGGTACAGCAAGTATAGAGTTACATGTATTTTTGGGGGTCCTGTCACTTTAATGTTTCTTGTACGGGCCAACACCTATCTCAGCTGAGTAGCCACTTCCTGGTGGGTTACGGGCCCAATATTCCTGTCCTTGTAGCATTTGCTCTGCAGTGGCTCCCCTATGGGTGTGATCTAGCTTTGAGTCCGTGCCCCTATTTGGGTTCTCAACGGTTTCAGGTGCACGATCCTCTGTGTCAAATAGTTGCATAGTTGGTATGTCTGTCCAGTTCAATCTGAGTGTGTGTCAAGAGGGGAATTTATTATAGAATTGTAATTACTGACATGTTATGCTTAAAGTAAAACTAAAGGCAAAACTTTTTTTACTTTTGAATAGTGGAGAGAGATTAGAACCCCTGCCAGTTTTTATTGCTTTCTGTGCCCCCGTTAAGGAGATGGATCATCCCTATTTGTCCTTTTTTTTTTTTTTTTTTTTTTTTTTTTTTTTTTCCCCATTGTCATTGAAAGTAAAAGTGAAATAAATCCAAATTTTGGGTTATCCCTAGAAAAGTAAGAGAAAATTTTCCAATAAGTTTTCTGTTTGGCTATTGGACAGGAAGTGAAGGGAAATCTCTAACATGGGACATGGATGGTGAATAAGTATGACAGGTTTTGACCTTCCCTTAGTGCCTGTTCACACTACAGCGACTTGGGATTCGACTTGTCAGACCTCAAGTCGCCCCAAGTTACTGGACATGAGAAATTCCATTGAAATGAATGAGAGCTGTCTTAATGTACACTACTGAAGTCGCTCCGACTTCAGAAAAGGTTCCTGTACTACTTCAAGGCGACTTCTAGCCGACTTGTACCCTGAGATTTCAATGAAAGTTGCCTCCAAGTCAGGTCCTTTATCTTGATGTGATTTGGATCCGACATTACAGGAAGATTACCCAGGAATTCCCTGAAGTTGCTTTGAATTTGCCTCAAAGTTGCCTGGCAAAGTCGTGCCGACTTTCAGATCGCTGTAGTGTGAATCGGCACTTACTCTCTCCAAAATAAAATGATTGGGCTCACCCAAAAAAGGGATTTTAGTCACTGAATACCTCACCAGTATCCCATGGAGAAAAGGTTCTACAAGAAATGGTGTTTATTAGCAGTTGATTCAGCTATGTCCTATTTAATAAGACCCTGCCATTCCCAGGGGATGGTGTCCTGATCTTTAACCAACGACTGAAAGCAAATGTTGCTGGCTAGTAATTCTTCGTCCAGCTGATAGCTTTCCTGTGTGAATATATGTATGAAAGCTGTATTTTGTGTCCATTCAAGGATCTTATTTATCTTATAACTGAAGCCCTGATAAGAGGTGGATTTCTTCTGGCCCCCAAAAGGCATTGCTTTTTATTTTGGACACTTATTTTGGTTGAAACAGGGTTAGGTTATATAAAAAAAAAAAAAAAAAAAAAAAATGTTCCAAGCTTTGAACATCTCATGTAGCACTGTTCAACTTGTCATCTGAAAATGGAAAGCGTGTGGCACAACAGAAAACCTACCAAGACATGGCCGTCCACCTAAACTGACAGGGCGGGCAAGAAATTAGAGAAGCAGTTAAGAGGCCCATGGTAACTCTGGAGGAGCTGCAGAGATCCACTGCTCAGGTGGGAGAATCTGTCCACAGGACATTTTTTAGTTGTGCACTCCACAAATCTGGCCTTTTATGGAAGAGTGGCAAGAAAAAAAGCCATTGTTGAATGACAGCCATTATAAGTTCCGTTTTCAGTTTGAGAAGTCATGTGGGGGGACACAGCAAACATGTAGAAGAAGGTGCACTGGTCCAGTGAGACCAAAATTTTACTTTTTGGCCTAAAAGCAAAACGCTATGTGTGGTGAAAAATTAATACTGTACATCACCCTGAACACACTATCCCCACAGGGAATACAGGGCAATCTTAGAAGAAAACCTGTTAGTCTGCAAAAGACTTGAGGCTGGGGTAGAGGTTCACCTGCTGGCAGGGCAACGACCCTAAACATGCACCCAGAGCTACAATAGAATGGTTTAGATCAAAGCATATTCATATGTTAGAATGGCCTAAAGTCCAGACCTACATCCAATTGAGAATCTGTGGCAAGACTTGAAAATTACTGTTTTCAGATGTTCTCCATCCAATCTAACAGAGCTTGAGGTATTTTGCAAAGAATGGGCAAAAATTTCATTCTACCAGCTTTGCACATCTATAGAGACATACCCCAAAACACTTGCAGCTGTAAGTGCAGTACCTTTCATCATAGGCCTTGTTGACTCCTCTCCAAATGTAGCATTTATGGTTGTGGCCAAAAAGCTCAATTTTGGTCCCATCACTCCAAATGACTTTGTGCCAGGTTTGAGGCTTGTCTCTGTGCTGTTTGGCATATTGTAAGCTGGATACTTTGTGGCGTTTGCTTTCTTCTGGCAACTCGACCATACAGCCCATCTTTCCTCAAGTGCCTCCTTATTGTGCATCTTGAAATGGCCACACCACATGTTTTCAGAGAGCCCCGTATTTCACGTGAAGTTATTTGTGAGTTTATCTTTGCATCCCGAGAAATTTTCCGGGCAGTTGTGGCTGAAATTTTAGTTGGTCTACCTGACCGTGGTTTTGGTTTCAACAGAACCCCTCATTTTCCACTTCTTGATTAGAGTTTGAACACTGCCGATTGGCATTCTCAATTCCTTGGATATCTTTATATCCCTTTCCCGTTTTTATACAGTTCAACTACCTTTTACCACAGATCCTTTGACAATTCTTTTGCTTACCCCATGACTCAGAATCCAGAAACGTCAGTGTAGCACTGGATGAAAGATGCAAAAGTCTGTCAGGAGTCCAGAAACTCATTGACCTTTTATACACACACACACTAATTACAAGCAAACAGGTGACAGGTGGGGATCGTTACCTTTTTAATAGCCATTCAGACCCATTTGTGTCAACTTGTGTGCATGTTATCAGGCCAAAATCACCAGGGTATGTAAACTTTTGATCAGGGTCATTTGGGTAGTTTCTGTTGCCATTATGATTTAGACAGAGTAAACACAATTGATAGATAATAAATGGCTTCAGACAAACACTAACCACGAGTGAAAAAAAGTTTTTGTTATTCATATTCACTGAAAAATGGCCAAGAAGCACACTTATGAGTACATTTATATCCATCACACACACACACACACACCCTATGATTGGGCCACACTCTCTTGTTTGATAGTGTACCAGGAGATCTGCTCACCCATAAATACCCTGATTCATTACTCAGTAATTGCTACACAGCCAGGACCTTGCTGCTATTGTGGGAAATTTAATATTGGTAAATGCTTGGAAGTAAGTAGATGAGGGTCACTCTATATTACTCTATCCCCTTCTTTTTCATAATTAATCAGATCTTGCTGCTTTGCTTGTTATATACACTTCAGCAACAGCCTGTTGTGACATAACCATACACTAGACAAATCATAAATCTACTTTATAATATCACAGTCCAACAAAAAATGCATATATTTTCTGGGCCACGTGGTCTACCCTAAAGGCAATGCTTCAGAATCTGGTGCTTTCCTACAGGCAGTCTCTGCACTGGGGTGGGAGAGGTTTGCACACCTGGGTGCTCTTCATCTCCTGCATGGGAGGCTCTAAGCTGCTTGCTATGAATGCTTCATTTGACTCCCCGATGGGCCAGAAGATTCCTGGAGCTCAAGGTTAGGCAGGTCCTGCACAGTTCCCCTGCCAGGTCCCAGAGACACTCTTTGGGTGTTAAAGTGGATTTTATTTCCATTTTCTTCTGGTGCCCTTTCACTAGTTTTGGGTTGTTTTCACCTTGGGTTCAGTCACCTTATTTAGGCAAGTTTACGGTTTCCCTGCCTCTCAGTTCATGCTCTGTGTTTCTTTAGGTAGAATTAATCTGTTTCTGAAGAGGAAAAAAGCTAATTTTAGGATGGCACTGTTTTGATTTAATGATGTCCAGTGTTAAGCAAACATAACCAAGCTTCCCCTTTTCTTTTAAGACGCAGGGACATGGCAGAGAGGGAGCGGCGGGAAAGAGAGCGTGTAAGAATAATGCGAGAGCGTGAAGAACTTGACCACCTACAGAGGGAGCGTGAAAGACTTGAAATAGAAAGACAGAAGTTGGAACGTGAGCGAATGGAGCGAGAGCGCCTGGAAAGAGAGCGTATTCGAATTGAGCAGGTAAGTGCATTTCATACTTTTTTTTTTTTTTTTTTTTTTTTTTTTTTTTTTTGTTAGATGTCAGAACATTTGGAATAGTTTGGCCGAACAAAGATTTGTCACAATGCAAATAATTCTGTAGCTTCTCTAATTAAAACTACGGTTCCCAGCCTCAGGGACTTTAAACTAGGTTTATTAAAGTTGAACCCCTTTAGTTCCTGTATGAAGGAAAGCCATTATAGTAGCACGTATACTGCCAACTATGATTTAAAGTAAGCCTTCCTTGGGCTGCCATTGCCAGTCCTCTTCTGAAGATTCTGGTTGTCTGGTTGTACACAACTGTATTCTCTAAAATTTTTGATTTGGTGACCTGGGGCTATCATGCATATTTAAAGTGATCATAAAGGAACATTTTTTTTTTTTAATTTTTTTTGTCATACATCACTGTGCAGCTCCATTTTGCAGAGTGGCCCCAAACATCCTCTTTCAGATCGCTGGGGTCCCCTGGCCGCTCCTCCCCGCACGGATTTGATTGACAGCAGCGGGAGCCAATGGCTGCGCTGCTATCACTCTAGCCAATCGGGACACGAGACACTGGCTAGAGCTTGTGTGCTCGTTCCCGGCGTGAGAAAGAGGTTTCAGGTAAGTAAAATGGGGGCACTGGGTGGCTGCTGCATTCAAGACGTTTTTCACCTCAATGCATTGAGGTGACAAACCACAAAGGTTAACAACCCCTACAACAAGTCAAATGTTTTTTGCATGCTTGCTTCATGTAGCGGTCACAACGTTTTAAAGTAAAAGGTCAGTGGATCAGCCAGGAATCTAGCCTCTACAGAATAAGTAGAAATGGCAGCCTCTGACTCCTGCAAGAACTACGTGAACTGCTATTACTCATCTTGTGTTATTTGTTAGCTTAAATTTAGACTCGCTGAACTTGTAACAATTTACAATGAATATAAAAAGTCTACACACCCCCTGTTAACCACTTAAGGACCAGAAGGTTTTCCCCCTTAATGACCAGGCCATTTTTCGCTTTACCTGACAATTGCGCGATCATGCGATGCTGTACCTAAACAAAATTGACGTCCCCCCAACAAATAGAGCTTTCTTTTGGTGGTATTTGATCACCTCTGCATTTTTTTATTTTTCCCTAATAGTCTTTCTGGACAGCCACCTGAGACCTTGTAGGAAACACTGCGCCAGCCTTCTTTAAATTTTCGTCCTCGGTTATTTGTTTTAACTCCAGAGGGGAGACACCACCTTGAACCAAGCCAGGAGAGCCAGGGAGGCTCTAGCGGCAAGTCCTGAAAGGGGGCAGATGCTCTTTGGACAGGCCAGGTGACACGTTCTTGGTGAAGATCGCCACCCCGCATCCCTGAGGGCAGATGGAGGTCGGGTGGGCTCCCGTTTTCACTACCTAGTGCAGTAGATGGAAGTGCAGGCCCAGTCAGCGGTTCCAGACTGGCAGCAGCACACAGTAGTGCAGGGACCACGCTGGGCTATGGGATCGCACGGAAGCCGGGTGACGTCGCATCCGGCGGAAGGGGCGGGCACTTCTGGTTGACCCGCAGCAACTGGTGAGGCAAGCCTACCTGAAAAGGCTGCACACCTGCAGTTTACTGCAGAGGGTTAATGTAAAGTAGTACTTTAATGCCTATGGGGTTTTTTCATGTCTTTCAGAACAAAACAGACAAACCCAGACCCCCTCATAGTTCTAAGAGGAGGTGCCCCTCCTGTAAGACTACACTTAGGGACTCCTGGGGAAAAAAACTCTGTAAAGAATGTATTAAATTAGTACAGGAACATACCACTGAGCAGGGCAGTGAACTAGTGGCATCAGTAAAAACTTTCTAGCACATTTTTGAATCCTTTTTTTTTTTTTTTTTTTTTTTTTTTTTTTTTTTAAAACCTTTTTTGAAGGGTTTCAGATCCCGCAGCTTCAGAGTGCTCCTCCAACGCAGCAGGTAGCGTTACCAAAAACAAAAGTGTTACCATTCACTAGTGCAGGCCCTCCAGTCGTTTCCAGGAAAGAGGCTGATGAGGAGCCAGACAGTTCAGCCTCCGGCTCCTAAGAATCAGAGGGAGAAGCTCTGGAAGGGGATTCCAGAAAGCCATCCCAATACAAACTGTCACTGGAAGAGGGGAACAATCTCTTGGGGGGCCATTTATACCACGTTAGCAAATAGAAAAGGAACCCCTACAATCTCTACATGACCAAATGTATGAGGGCCTAAGGGAACAGGAAAAGAAGAATTTTCAAGTACATGGGGTTTTAGTAGAGGCAATTAAAAAAAAAAAAAAAAAAAAAAAATGTAAGGACCCAGAAAGGAAACCATTTTTTTCCAAAAGCATTAAAAAGAGGGTTTCCATTTACAGATGATCTGGCGTCAGTTTGGTGTAAGACCCCAAAACTAGACGCAGGTTTCTCCCAAGTCTCGAGGCACACAGACTAGGCCTTCTGTCCTGTCTGAGGGAATGGACAAAAGGATGGACTCCCTCTTAAGTCGTGGGACTCCGGTGGGAAGCCTAAAACCAGCTATGGCAGTAACTGTAGTAGCCTGAAATGTAAAGTTTTGGCTGACTCAGATACAGGCCCGCTTTGAGGAGAGAACTGCAAAAGAACAGATTCTATCCTCTTATCCCATGCTCCTGCGAGGCATCGCTTATATCGCAGATGCTTCAGTGGAATCGGTACGGATGCCAGCCAGATCCTCCGCTTTATACAATTCCGTAAGAAGAGCCCCGTGGTTAAAGACATGGCAGGGAGACTGCTCATCTAAAGCCAAACTTTGCGGGATCCCATTTACACGGGACTTGCTGTTTGGACCAGGGTTGGAGAAAGTGCTAGATTGCACGGCGGACAAGAAAAAAAGCATTTCCGCTGAAGCGTAAATCAGCCTGGGGACAGCCACAGCAAAATAGGCTAAGTAAGAGGGGACACAAGCTTTCCGCTTTAGAGCACCCAAGGCCGAAAACCAAAAAAGACCTTGGCTACAGAGAGGCAAAGGAGGGGCAGTTTTTCGTCCTTAAGCCTGCAACAGACAATGACAAACCAGTCACTGGTGGGGGGGGGGGAGACTGGGGGCCTTCATCTCACAATGGAAAAACATATCCTCCAATCAGTTCATATTGAGAACAATAGGAAACTGGTATCACTTGGGGGTTCTCAAGATCACCCCCAAACAGGTTTTACATCACCGCACTCCTGAAAAACAAGAGTTGCCAAAAATTTCTAAAATTATCAATAAGAACAAAGAAGGAAACCATGCACCTTCAATTTCAGGCTCTACACTTCGGCCTTTCCTCTTCACCCTGAATTTTTACAAAAATCCTGGCAGAGTCCCTGGCAACACTTCAAGGGCGAGTCAAGGGCATATCCATCATCGCCTATCTAGACAATCTTCTCTTTGCAAACTCTCCCGTGAAATTACTAGAGAACCTGAAGTGCACACACATTCCTTGAAAATCTAGGTTGGTAAGAAAAATCCAACCCAAACACCACTCAGCAAATAATAATCTTTGGGTACATACTAGACTTAGCGCAACAAAAAGTGTTTCTACCCAGGGAGAAGATACAAAAGATCAAAGAGGCGAAAGCATTACAGGACAATCAACCATGCTCAATAAGGCAAATAATGTCAACATTAGGATTACTAACCTCAGCAATCCTGGAACCTGGCCGCTTGGTTTCTGAGGAGCAGCTGGTAAAAGCAAAAGGATTCTCAAACCGCTTAATTGATGCACTGCTTTAAAGCAGGAGAATGGACAGTCGCACCATTTACCAGAGGGTATGGAAATGTTTTAACAAATGGTGTACAGAGAAACCCCTTTAAAACACAGTTCAGTGGCAGTTTTAGAGTTCCTGCAGAGTTGAGCAGATAAAGGTTTAAGCCTCAGCTCATTGAAAAGCTAAGTTTCAGCGCTGTCCTTGTATCGTGAATGAAAACTAGCGTCCAATCCATGAATAATTAGGCTCTTTAAATCCTTGAGTAGGCAGAGACCGATACAAAGTCCAGCCTTCCCAAAATGTGACCTGTCATTAGTGTTACAAACTATGACAGCGGTCCCTTTTGAGCCACAGGAAAATTGAAGTTTGAAGATGCTGACACTTGGTAGCAATTCCTACAGCTATAAGGGCCTGTGAGATGGCTCTATCAGTTAGACCCCCCTTTTTTTCAGATTTTCCCAGATTGCATAGTTTTTAAGATGGATCCAGCTTTTTTGCCTAAAGTGGCCTCAAAAGTTCAGAGGCTAAGATATTATTTTAACTTAATTTTGCACAAATCCATCCAGGGATCAAGAAATTAAGTTCCATTTGTTAGATGTCAGATTATGCATCCTACATTATTAGAATTAAACAAAAGCCCTTAGACAGATTCCTTATTTATTCTAATTTCAGGGGCCAGGAAAGGGCACAAGCCTCAAAACGCACCATAGCCAGGTGGCTAAGAGGCTATTGGTCAGGCTTATAAGTTAGAAGGCATGCACATCCCAGAGGCCATCAGGCAACGCTCCACAAGATCAGTGGCAGCATCGCAGGCAGAGAGAACTGAAGCAACACCAGCACAGATCTGTAAAGCGGCAACATTGTCTAGCTTCGCCACTGTAAGACACTATAGAGTGGATCTTTGGTCTGCAAAGGATCAGACCTTTAGACTCGAGGTCTTACAAGCCATAGTCCCACCCTAAGGGTAAGTGCTCAATTATCCTCGCAGGTGGATGTCCTGAAAGACGATTAGGGGAAGAAAAATGAAGTTACTTGCTGGTAACATTCTTTTCCCGGAGTCTTTCAGGACAGCACAGGTACCCACCAAATGTATAAAATACTTGGTTTCATTACAGGAAATGTTATATAGTTTGACTATATTTATCGTATGTTCTCTTGTCTCCACAGCAGACTGGAGATGCTCTTTTAAACTATAGCCCCTAAAGCGGCCGCCGTACAGCTACGGCGATTTGCACAGGGGAGCCAACCTGCCGCTGTTTAACGATGGCGGCTGGTCAGGTATTAGTTAAAATGTCAGGTTTCTGTGATGCAAAAAAATTAGACAAAGATGAATCTTTTTTTTTTTTTTTTTTTTTTTGACGTTTTTCCACCTTTTTAATGTGACCTATAAAACTCCATTGAAAGACTAACTGAAATGTTTTAGTGGGGCGAATAAAAAAAAACTAATGTGGTTGCATAAGTGTGCACACCCTCTTATAACGGGGGATGTAGCTGTGTTCAGAATTAGGCAATCACGTTCAAACTCATGTTAGGCTACTTTCACACTGAGGCGCTTTACAGGCGCTACAGTGCTAAAAATAACGCCTGTAAATGGCCTCTCCTGTCTCTGTAAAAAAAAATCCTGCTAGCCGCATCTTTGCAGCGCTGAAGGATCTGTGTATATACCGCTCCTAAAGCACCCCTGCCCACTGAAAACAATGCGGCAGCGCCGGCTAACCGCCGCGGCAATTTGCGGGAGGTTTCAACCCTTTTTCGGTGGCTAGCAGGGGTTAAAAGCGCCCCGCTAGTGGCCGGATAGCGCCGCCGAAACAACTGTAAAGTGGCGCTAAATAATAGCGCCACTTTACAGCCAATGCCCGCCCCAGTGTGAAAGTAGCTTTAAATAGAAGTCAATACACACCTGCCATCATTTAAAGTGCCTCTGATTAACCCCAAATAAAGTTTAGCTGTTCTAGTAGGTTTTTCTTGACATTTTCTTTGATTCTTTGGAAGCTCTCTGCAGACCATGGCTTTTGCTGTAGGATGCAACCGAGGGATCTCATTGTTAAAAGTTAATGGTCAGAAGGGTACAAAAGAATTTCCAAGGCATTAGATATACCATGGAACATGGTGAAGACTGCCATCAAGTAGAGAAAATATGGCACACAGTGACATTACCAAGAACTGGACGTCCTCCAAAATTGATGGAAGACTATAAGAAAACTGGTCAGTTAGGCTGCCAAGAGGCCTACAGCAACATTTAAATGAGCTGCAGGATAATCTGCAAATATTGGCTGTGTGGTAAATGTGACAACAATCTCCCAACAATCTCTCTTCATGTGTCTGGGCTATAAGGTAGAGTGGCAAGACGTAAGCCCTTTCTTACAAAGAATAACCTCCAATCCCAGCTAAATTTTGCAAAAACACATCTGAAGTCTCCCAAAAGCAGGTGAGAAAATGTGTTATCTAATGAAACCAAGGTTGAACATTTTAGCCATAATTATGAAATAGGTTTGGCGCAAAAACGCTGCACATCGCCAAAAGAACATACCCACAGTGAAGCATGGTGGTGGCAGCATCATGCTTTGGGGCTGTTTTTATTCAGCTGGAGCAGGGGCCTTAGTTGAGGTAGAGGGAATTATGAATGGTTCCAAATACAAGTTAATATTGGCACATTTACCTTCAGGCTAATGCTACAAAGCTGAACATGAAGAGGAACTTAATCTTTCAGCATAACCACGACCCAAAGCATACATCCAAATCAAGAAAGGAATGGCTTCATCGGATTCAAGTTTTGGAATGGCCCAGCCATAGCCTGGACATGATTGAAAATCTGGTGGGGTGATCTGAAGAGGGCTGTGTACAGGAGATTCCCTCGCAATCTGACAGATTTGGAATGTTTTTGCGAAGAAGAGTAGGCAAATATTGCTAAGTCAAGATGTGCCATACCCAAAAAGACTGAATGTTGTAATAAAATCAAAAGGTGCTTCAACAAAGTATTAGTGTAAGGGTGTGCACACTTGTGCAACCATACACTGGGAGGGTATCCATTCACAAATGCCTCTATCAGATATGGAGAAACCCATCGTACTTCCCCCTACAATGGCTCCACTAAGGGTTAGCTTGTTTCTGAATCCTTGCTTTTGTCTGGTTTTTCCACTTTTTCAGGGGCACATTCTTCAAATTCCTTTTTGTTTCTAGTAATTTTCAGAGGCCGTTTGTTTGCATAAGCAGCTCCCAGGCATTATCATTGCTTTGGAACACCTGGGACACATGCAAGGGTTGTCTCCATCTCCCCCGACACCACCCCATATGCATGAGGAAGGCATGTTGGAGGAAGATCTAGTGGATGTTGGTGAGGATCAGGAAACCTTTGGCTAAATCCTCTCAGCAAGAGTCTCGAAGTTTAGGGCTGTCTGTCACAAAAGACTATATGGTAGGCTTCCTGGCCAAGATACGCACAAATTCAACCCCTTTGACTGCCTAGCACATGTTCAGTAGCAAAAGTGTGGGCTGCAACGCCTACACGCCACACATTTGTATCATTGGGGAGCAAAAGTTTCGGTCCTGAGAACACGGTAACCATGCTCTCGGCAGAGACTGAGCTGTGAAAGGCAGCTCATGGCCACTACTAATAATCTGTAGCAGGCTTGAAGAACTCCTGACGATGTGACCTTTCTGTCACTGCCACAGTCATGTGATCAACCTTACTTCTTAAAAAGACGCGCGGGTGGTAAGTTGCCACTTTTAGAGTTCTTATAGCTACTCGATTTGGGTCCTGGCAGCTGCTTAGGAATCCAACCTTTTTTTTTTTTTTTTTTTTTTTTTCCCTGTACATCCTCGTTTGCAACAAGTGATGTATGCAAAATGCGTTTCCACAAATTCCTGCTTGCACAAAAATCGAAACTGAGTCTACCAGATTGGTCAATTGCTTCATGTCAGCGGTGCTGGAGCACTGCAATGGTGGGTTTCCACAAAGATGCTGGATTATGGAAATTCTTGGAAGGTTTTGACAGCTGAGTCCAGCTTGCTGGGCTCAGGTCTTCTTGAGAACGTATTGGTTCAGGAAACTTGGTCGTTAGAATAGAAGTTGTCAATCAACATCCTGTGACCAGGTGATTCAGCTAGCCCAAGTGCATTGCTCTGCCTGTCTTCAGGGTCTGCCTATTAGGGTGATGTCTGATAATGCCATGTCTGTGGCATACATCAACAATCAAGGAAGGACAAGAAGTCAAGCTGCTCAAGAGGTAGCGGATTTGATCTTTTCCTAGATGGATTTCTGTGGCAAACACATTTTGGTCAAAGAATTTGATCATGTCTCTTTACTGGATTGTTAGAAGTTTATCTTCCCAAGGCAAAATACGCCACTTTTCATAATCGTGCTTTAGAGTCCATTCACACTTGACTTTGGACATCAAAATGACATTACATATCGCACAACATTTATTTCAGTGGCACCTGTTCAAATTACTGCAACTTTGAAAAGGTGCCTGCACTACTTTAGTGTGATGCTTGATGTAACTTTGACACATTAATGGAAAGTCGAATCAAAATTGCACCAAAAGTCACACGGGTAATCATGCGAATTTGGAGGCGCGCTAATGTGGAAAGAGCCTTATTCATGCATCAGTTTTCGACGGCACCTATATTTGTGAGCAAATTTTCAAGGATGGAGCACACAAAGGGCAAAATTAGAACCAAAATATCTGAAGAGTACCTCGAATTGCTACTACATCCATCAAACCGGATATTGATGGGTTAGTTTATCAAAAGCCGTGTCAAATATCACACTAGTTTGTTACCCTTATCTTTATTTTTTTTAAAAAGACTAAAAATTAAATTTATTACTCAGGTACATTATCTATCTCTATCTATCTTAGTGATTAACTTGTGATCTGCCCGTCTTTGTGCTAATCAGCTATCCTTATTGTTGGGGTGTTTTATGTGTAGCCCAAGACCATTTATCGTCTAGTGTGGCACAGGAACGGCAAAAGGTTGGGCCTTGTTCTGTAAGCACTATGTATACCATGGTACCTTGCTACCTGCAAACAGTGATTTGCTGTACTGACTCTGCCTCCCATAATTCATCCACACAGCTCCTCTAGTTCAGAAAGCAGGCTGTGTGAATTCTGTGACAAAGCAGTGCCTGCACAAAGGGCATATTGGACATGTGTCACAAAACGGAAAATTGAATACTTGCCTTTCCGTAATTTTCCTTTCCTGGTGCCTACCCATGGCAGCATACCAATGGTTGGTTGCTCCGCCCGCGACCAACCCACAGGACCACTTTAACTCTATAAATAAGAGTTGTTCCTCCCCGCCGGCATTTTTGTAACTAGATCTCAGAATACTAAGGATTATTGAAGGGAGGGTGTATACTGCCATGGGTAGGCACCAGGAAAGGAAAATTACGGAAAGGTAAGTATTCAATTTTCCGTTTTCCTTGTGCCTCCATGGCAGCATACCAATGGTAAATAACTTGCTTACAGGGAGGGTACTGCAATAAGAAATTTAATGAAAAACTACAGCCTTGATATCTGCAAGGTTCTTCCCCAAATTCCCGGGAAGTAAGAACCGCTGGGTCTACACTATAGTGAGACATGAAAGTGTTGAATGACGACCAACTAGCTGCTCGGCAAATTGTCTCAGGGGAGACCCGTGCCAATGCTGCCTAAGAGGAGGCCATTCCCCGAGTGGAATGCGCGTTGACCGCATCTGGAACTGTTAGACCACTAGCCCGATAGGCCCTTTTAATTAATTTTACGATCCAGCTTGCCGAGGTCGTCTTGGATGCTGCCATTCCCTTTCTGGTGCCTTTTGGGATGACAAACAGTCTTTGATCTTTGCGAAATTGTTGTGTTGAATTTAGATAGAGTCTCAGGGATCTGGCTACATCTAACTCGTGTAATCTTGAGAACTCTGTATCTTCTCCAAATGCTGGGAGAACTCATTCCTGGTTAGATGGTAGAGAGAAGGCACTTTAGGAATGAATTGATGAATGGGTTGCAAAACCACCCTGTCCGGGAAGAAGGTGATGTAAGGTTCCTGTGATCCTAGGGCTTGGATTTCTGATACTCTGCGAGCCAAGGTGATGGTAATCACGAACACTGCTTTCAAGGAAATGTCCTCTAGGGTGCAATCTTCTGTGGGAGCAAAGGGAGGTTTTGATAGGACATCAAGAACAATCAAGTCCCATTTTGGGTATAGTTTTTCCTGGGAGGTCGCAATCTCAGGACTGCCTTCAAAAAGCGTTTGACCAGAGGGTTCAAAGCCCATCGAGTATCTGTCAGGGCTGAAAGGGCCGAGACCTGGACCTTAAGTGTGTTTTAGGCCTAAACCTAGATCTAAGCCATTCTGTAGGAAAAGAAGCACATTCTGGACCCCGGGATCCAGGGGATCGAAATGATTAACCTCTGCCAGTTCTGTAAATTTACTCCATATTCTGTAATAGGTGGAATTAGTGGAAGACTTTCTTGCCTGTAGGAGTGTTTGAATAACATTATGTGAGCATCCTAAATCATCCAACCTCTTCTGCTCAATTTCCTGGCCCTCAAGTGTAGGATTTTCGGATGCGGGTGAGAGAAACCATTTTGAGACAGGTTGTTCAGGTGTGGAAGAGGAAGCGGTTTTCACAGGGCCAAGTTGACTAGGAGTGTGAACCACGGTCTCTTGGTCCAGTATGGGATTACTGCCAAGACTGTGACTTTCTCCATTGTCAGGCGCTGGAGAAACCTCAATATCAGAGGAGTCGGAGGAAACGCATATCCTTTCTGAAAATTCCAAGGCTGGGCTAGAGCATCTACTCCCGCTGACCCTGGGGACGGGAATCTTGAGAAGAATTGAGGCGTCTTTGCGTTGAGTGGCGAGGCAAATAGGTCAATTTGGGGGGTGCCCGATTGCTGGCATATCCAATCGAAAACCTTGGAATTCAGGGACCACTCGTTGTTGATGAATGATCTTGACAGATGGTCGACTAATTGGTTCTCGGACCCCGGGATATATGAGGCCCGCATGTTGATTAAGTTTCTCTTGGCCCAGGTCAGAGTGGGCGTCACTTCGCTGAGTAGAGACCTGCTGTGTGTTCCCCCCTGGTTCTGGACATAGGCCACTGCCCCTTTGTTGTCCATCTGTAGAAGTATGGATTTTCCTCTGAGGTAGGTGGCTAAATGTAGGATTGCCATCCATGCCGCCCTTAGTTCCAGTATGTTCGATACTACCGCCATCCGAATTGAACTGCCATCTCCCTTGGACTAGTTGACCTTGGAAGTGTGCACCCCAGCCCAACTGACTTACGTCTGACGTAAGAATGGTCCACGAGATGGGCCCTAGGGAACAGTGAACCTGCAGGTTGGATGGTCTCGTCCACCACCAGAGACTGGATTTAATTATGGATGTGACTAATCTTCTCTGATCCAGGCGATTCCTCCTCCACTGTGAGAGAAAACCCTGTTGGAATCCCCGTAGATGCCACCTGGCCCACTTAACCATGGGTATACGAGAGGTAAGGGACCCCAGGAGACTCAGACAGTCTGATGCCAACATGGAATGGCTTGCCAATACTTTCTTTACTTTCCTTATCAGGGCAGGAATCTTTTCTAGAGGAAGTGAAAGTGCTCCTAGATATGTCGTCTTTTGTGTAGGTGTGAGCTCACTTTTTGAGTAAAAGTTTGAGTGATTTTTTTTTTTTTTTTGAGTTCATTCACAAACTTTTCTTCTCAGCATTACATACTCACATATTATGTGTAAGAATAACTTATATTATTCACTGCAGGCGGTTTCCATCTTCATTGTGGGCATTTGAAGCCCACAAGCATTTATTTCTTGGATGTGGGGAATGCTGTGCTCCCAGCATTCACTGCCCATTCCCGCACATGCTCAGTGGCATCCTGGGAAGCCTGAGACTAGCTCCCAGGAGTCTGGGAGAGGCTAGAAACACGCCTACTCCCACGGGAGGAGAACCAGGAAGTGCAAAGAAGAATAGAAAAATAAAAGGTATTACGGCGATTTAAATTTTTTTTTTAAACGGCATGTCAGCATCTAGGCAAGGAAGAGAATACATACAGATATTATTCAAAATTTGGGTGGAACTCCGCTTTAACCACCCGAACCTGCTCAGCGTGTCTAGGACCAGCCGTACATGTATTTCTAGGCTCTTTGTGCTGGGATAGAATGAGGATGTCTAAGTAGTGAAGCACTCGAATCCCTTTTTCTCGAAGAGGAGCCAGGATTGCCACTAGTACCTTGGTAAAGGTTCTGGGAGCTGTTGAGATCCTGAACGGAAGGCATTGAAACTGTAGATATAAGTCTCCTACTTTGAATCGTAGCAAATGCTGAAACTACTGCAGGATAGGTATATCGAGATATGCATCCTGGAGGTCTATAGAGACCATCCAATCCCCTGGTTGTACTGATAGGATCACTGTATTTAAGGATTCCATTTTGAAATGCTCTATACGGATGTATCTGTTCAACCTCTTCAGGTCCAACACGGGCCTCCAGCCGCCCGATTTTTTTTTTTTTTTTTTTTTGGGACCAAAAAGACTGGGGAATAAAACCCTGAGCGTTTTTCCAAGTCCAGGACTGGAACTACTGCTTGCTGCCGGTTAAGAATTTGCACATACTGAAGAAGGACCTCTCTCTTTTTTTTTTTCTTTGGAGGTTGGAATTTTTATTGGCTGGAATGAAAAGGGTGGGGGCCGTTTTCCGAATTTCCAGAAATGCCCCTGGATGACAGTGGAGACTGCCCATTGATCTGTACAATTCTCCACCCAAACCTGGGCGAACGCCCTGAGCCGAGCTCCTACTGGAGCTGTTTGGGTGGATAGGGAGTCAAAAAGACTTCTGGCCCTCAATTGTGGATGTTGAGGCTTTAGGCTTCCCTGCCTTCAAGAAAGTGGCCTGCGAGCCCTTCCAGCCTCTTCTGTACTCCCTGCCTGGGCGATACATTATGGAATCTCTTGCTCTCTGCTGACCAGCTGGACGTGACGCAAACCTTTTCCTCCTGCTTCTGTCCTGGGGAATTAGACCACTTTTCCCTCCTGTGACTCTGGTAATTGCTGCATCCATTTTGTCGCAGAACAGAGCCTTACCATTGTATGGTATGCAACACCATGATTGCTTTGAAGTTGGGTCGGCTGACCATGGTTTTAGCCACAATGCCCTCCTGGCAGTGATGGAATACAGCGTAGCTCTGGAGGAACACTTCAGGACATCAATGGCGGCCTCTGCCATGAAATCTGAGGCCAGCTTCAGCTCATCTAGTGCCTTGATGATTTCATTAGAGCCCACCCCCTGTCTGAGTCTTGTCTCAATATTGTCTAACCATACTCTGGTAGCTTGTGAGATCGAAGTCAGGGCTACTGCTGGCTTACATGGCCCTCTTGCTGCTTGATAAGATTTTTTTTAGATCTGAATCGATCCTTCGGTCAAGTACATCCCTGAAAGAGACCACATCCTCTAGAGGCAGTGTTGTATTCCTGGCTAATCTCATAATTGAAGCATCTACCGTCGGAAGCGAATCAAAAAGCTGGGCATCTGCTACAGCAAGTGGGTATAATTTGAGAAAACGATTGTAAGCTAAAGGTCTTTTGTCCACCTTCTGCCATTCATCTGTTACGACTTCCTTTATTTCTTACATTAAGGGTAAGGTTGATAATTTTTTCTTTAGGTGTGTAAAATATTTCTTTGCTTTTAGATGGAGGCTCTGGATCTTCCTCCCATTGGATTGCATCCTTTACCGCACTGATAAAAGGTTCCACTAGAGCGAAATCAAAGGCTGAAGCATTTTCCTCTCCCACTTCCGACTCGTCCTCAAATAACCTCTGTATCCAGGTGTGGATTGGGTGTATTTACCGCTGCCTCGTCTGAGGGTGGGGTTACTTGATCTTGGGATAAGGCCAACTCCCGGATAGAGTCTTTGATCATTTTTTTGATTGATTCCATGGACTCTAGTTTATCTCTTTGTCTCCTGTAGCTTCCAGGAGGCACTGACCACATACTAATTAATCAGGGAGGGCTTGCTTGCCACAAACCCAGCATGCTTTCTCTCCTGGATACACAGATCTGTGCTGGGAGTCCTGTTTACTAGAGGTATGTCGGGGTGATCTGTGACCACTGCGAGAAGTATGGGCCGAGGATGAGTGCGAATGACCCGAGCTCCTATGACCCTTTGATCTTCTATCCGTAGAATCTCTGCGGGATGATCCGTGATGCGGGCTAAAATAGAAACAAGGAAAGGATGCTTCAATCAGCCCGGGGTGCTCTTTTTTCCTTAAGAAATAACTTACCTGAATGTTGCAGCCCTTACCTAGTGGTATGTTGAGGATCTTTTTGATGCGGCATTATAGTACTAGGGACAGCTGAAAAAAAGAACAATTGGTATTTAATATATACTTTAAAAGAGGGAAATTTTTTTTTTTTTTTTTTTTTTTTTTACACATAGGTATACATACATATATACACGCATGTACACACCAAAACACATTCCCACTCCTCCCTGGTACCTTGGCTGGGCTCCATAGCACAGGGGAAAAAGATGGAAGAGCTGGAGAGAACACCTCATAGATGCTTTCCCTAAAGCAGCTGGTTTTCTACTGAAAGTAAGCTCTCTTATATACCAGGGAGCGGTCTGGGAGTCCCAAGATGGCCGCCGTTGGCTTCACAGCGCTACTGCGCATGGGCCGTGACGTCGCACCTAGGCCCCCGCCGGGAAAGCAGAGCCGAACGGCGCGCGCGAAGCGCTGCACACTCCTGGCTGAGAGGAGAGATACACAGGCACATGAGGTATGCTGTGGTGGTAAGCAGGAAAGCCTCATGGCGTTTGTAAAAAAAAAAGGCACAAGCATTTAAGCATTTAGGCCAGTATGCCGAACAAGGAAACATAGAGGAGAAAATCTGGCTCCTGTTTACACATAAAGCCCCAAAAAGATCCACAGAAAAACGGGCTCCCATACTTATGTGGCGCCTTTAGCAGCCCAAGCAATGGGACGCCATACTGTAGGAGAGCATGAACCTGCAATGGTCACACCATAAAGCTGTGAGGTAAGGCTGAGCGCTTGATCCTGTAGGAACAAGGACAGAGAAAAAAAAAATGCTGGCGGGGAGGAACAACTCTATAAATAAAAGAGTTAAAGTGGTCCTGTGGGTTGGTCGGGGGGCGGAGCAACCAACCATTGGTATGCTGCCATGGAGGCACCAGGAAAGTTCATTGAAGTAAGTGTGGATCTTCACAAAGCAAGTTTGATAACTTCCAGATGGTTCAGACGAAGGACTAAAATGGAGATAATTGAAATTCATTGTTTAACCCATTGATTTTTTTTTTTTTACGTTTTGCCCATAGATGCTTTATGCTCTGACCGTGTAGAGATATGTAAAGCGGCTGTCTGACAAACTATTCTTTCCACTAATGCTACACACTTGCAGCTGTGATCTGAAGTTAAGTTTAAGTAGGATTATAATATTTGCCTTTTGTAGTGACCCCAAAGTTAATGGACATAAGGCTTGCAATTGTAGTTTGCAGGTATTTGCATGTAATCTGTTTTTGATGCAGGCCTCAAACCATGTAGCTGCAATCTCATAAAAGCAGTTTGTTATATGGTTCAGTCCTTATAGTATGCAAAATATTGTGCTTGTGTTGCTCAGGAGAGCATAATTAAGATTTATTTGTGAAAAGTAGATACATTTTTTTTTTTCCCTTCAACTGCCCCCCCTTGCAGTGCTTTTTCAGTTATGGGCTGTTTTGAAACAAAGCTTTTTTTTAAATACATTGTACTTTGCAGGAAAGGCGAAAAGAAGCTGAGCGCATTGCACGTGAAAGGGAGGAACTGAGGCGACAACAAGAGCAGCTTCGCTTTGAGCAGGACAAGAGAAACTCTTTGAAACGACCTCGTGATGTTGACCAGAGGTATCTTATGATAAGGGTGACGATGGGGGTGATCAAAATCTTACATGCTTGGGGCAAATAAAGATGATTCATTCTTTTTAACTGGAGTTTTCTGCTGGTTTTTATCCTAAAAATAACCAACCACTCGGCAAAATGTGTTCTTTATAATTCAGTACAGGACATAGCAATTGATTCATAAAGCATAGGTTATATGCCACTACCTTTTCATGTCTTAGTAGGGGGGACTAAGCTTGTCCCCTGCGACACACGCACATGCACACAATTTTTGCTGTTGCTATTGATCCCTTGGCAGCCCTGGTTGATAATCACCACATCACCCGGATTCAGATATGGCAGATTGCATGAGAAGATCATGCTATATGCTAGTAACATGTTATTTTTGGATGATGTGTCCACCTTCCTACGGTCATGACCGCTATCTCTTATTTTGGTCATTACTCCGGCCTATCCGTCAGCTGGGCTAAATCTGCTTTGATGCTGTTGGATGATGAACCAGGACGGCTAGTTAAAGTTTCATGCCCTATCCCCTTGGTCCACTTCCTTAAATACTTATACATTCAGGTATTCCCCGTGCCCCCGACTTAACATTTACCCTCTGCTGACCCATTTCAGGGATAGGATTATTGTTTGGAATAAACTCAAAATATCAGTGGCAGGGAGAACCAATTTGATAAAGATCTGCATGCCACAATATTTGCTTCAGTGGTCAACTCCATTTTTAGAAGGCTGCTATGGACTAATTGTCTCCTAGGATCAAACGTGAAGTGCAATATCCTAAAGATGGTGGTGGCCTAGCATGCCCCTGTCTCTACTATTGGATGCCCAACTACAGCACTTAATAGGCTCCAGGGACCTAGATTGCATCCTCTAGGGTTAACCCATTTATTACATTGATCGTGATGGGAGACTGTTGCCAATCCCTGATCTACAGCGTAGGTTTGATTTGCCCTCTACCCTGTTCTATTATATACAGCTGGGTAATGTTGGAGGTGGGGTACAATCGCCTACCCCCATATTTTATTTTGCTTCAATCTATTACCGAGACTAAATTATTTTCCAATGTTGCCATATCTTATTTCCCGTTTTCTTGAAGGCCCACCCTACTAAGGTGATGGCTTAATGGGAGGGACGACCTGGGGTCATAGACAGGGGACTAATGGGAGGAAGAGTTTCAGTTGGTTACTATATGCTCTTTAAATGTCTCCCAGAAACTGTCACAATTGTAAATTTTGCTAAAAGTGCATTACAACACCCCATGGGCTAACTTTCAGTCCCACTGTGATGAATGTAGGCACACGAAAACCTCATCTCCTCTGGAGTTGCCCAAAGCTTCATTTATCGGTACTGGACCAGGATCCTATCAACTCAATCAAGTTTTTCAAACTGCTGTGCCTCTAGACCCCATATGTTGCTTGTTAGGTGTTCTTCAGGAAGCAATCCCGAAGGAAAGTGACTAGAGTGGCCTTTAACCGAGCCTTGGTTTCAAGCTTATGATTTTTCTAAGTTGGAAATCTGACTCCACCCTCCCTAAAACATGGGTGACCAATATGGGGAAATGCTTTTCTCCTTGAGAGGTGTGTGTATATACCCACATAGGGGATGCATGGGTAAGTTTGAGAGGTTATGGGCCCCTTGGCTAAATACGCCAGGGTTGAGTCCTAAGGAACTGATCCAGATGAGACTATTGCAGTGTCTGGGTGTATAAATATGTTCAGTGGTATGGAGACTCCTTTTTCTTTACCATTCCCCACTGTATGGACACTGGATTGTTTTTATTCAATAAAGCTTTTTTGATCTAAAAATACTTTTTTTTTTTTTTTTTTTTTTTATCCAACACTGGTAAAAGCTTTGCTTGATCTACCCTTAGTGTATCATAAACCTGTGTTCTTGCACGATGGAAGCCTTTTTTTTTTTTTTTCTTGGATTGGGTTCATATTTTCTCTTTTAACCAGATTTATTTCAACTCCTTTGACACTTTTATCAAGATCTGACTGCTTATTACCTTCATGGCTCGCTGACAGCTTCTGGATCAGTTAACCTTTAGTACACCTTGGGAACCAGACCCCATGCTTGATTGGCCCATGATTAGTTTGGACACTGGAGCCTGCATTTGACTCTCACCTTGACATGTGGTGCAGAAAGTGTGGTTAGAGACTGGGTGCTATACAGGTGCATGCCCTTGGTCCCTTCCTATGTCACACAGACCTTGAAGGCGCCTTCAGGGGGTATGCCTATCATGATGGGAAAGCCTTAAACTGGACCAGCAATGTAGACTTCATAAGCAAGACTGGGGTTCTCTGTACACTCCTGCATACTGGTTCTTTGCCTTCCTTGGCTTGATGGCTCTGTAGCATACACTGCATCCTCATGCTACAATGCATACTGCAGTGCCATGCACACAAGCTGTTTACAGGGCACTGCTTGTGTGCATATGTGAGGGGATCTACACTTAGGGGTTGATCTACTAAAACTAGCGTGCAAAATCTGGTGCAGCTCTGCATAGAAACCAATTGGCTTCCAGATTTATTGTCTGCTCTTAACTGAACCAGCTGAAGCTAGAGCTGCACCAGATTTAGTTTTAGTTAATCGACCCCTTAGTGTCTTTTTGCCTTTTTTTTTTTTTTTTTTTTTTTGGCTCACCATTTAGCTGCGTAGATAAACGCCACTATAGTGTTTTACCTGTTTCAGTTTGGTCATTGTTCACTTTTACTACCAGAAATTCATCTCTGGCTAGTGACCTAGTCCTGAAAGGACTCCTAGCTGTGTGCTTCTGGTGGTATTCCCCATCCTCCCCTAGCCACCCTTGAAAGGTTTGGCAGATAGTGCAAAGAATCGCTAATGTCTGACAGGCCCTGCCCTACAGCTGGCCATAGACACCTTATCTGTTGAACAGACTATGGCAAACTGAGTTGGAGAATGGTGAACTTCCTCCTGATCTAGATAATCCTACTTCTCAGGCAGACGATTCGCTCCCCTTTTAGCAAAAGCACAGTGCAGTGGGTTATAATCCGCTTCTGTTCATTCATCCATGTAATTCCTACATTACAGAATTTGATTTTACCTTCTTTCATTTAGCACTTATGGCACAATAATTTAGCAACTCTATCTATCAACTCTATCTTACTCCTTGAACAGACCCAGGGTGCCTCAGATACTGGATACCACAGGGACTCCTGAGCCGGAATGATTGCATCGAATTCCTGCCTGCTGCTGCCACCTACACTATTTACTGTCACTGAGCTTGAATGCTTCCAGAGTTTTTCCCTGTGACCTCTGGTCTGGATGCCAAGTCTTTCCCTGACCTTCTTCAGCACCACTTTCTTATATATGCCTGATCTGTGCAGAGAAAAAAAAATTCTCGTGTTGGCACTTTGTTGCTCTTTGTGACTAATTCTCATATTTTCTGGGTTTGTCTTGAGCTTTGCAGCACATTTCTCTATCTGTTGAACGGCTGCAAATTGCCCACTTGCCCTTTTACAGGCCAGCAGATATTCTGCTTTTACCTGCCGAAGGCCTTGACCTTAGCCCCTGTTGACTTAATTTGATAACTCAGTGTTGGGAAAGGTCACACCCCCACCTATCTCAAAGTTTTCTTTAGGTAATTGCCATTTCCGCTCCACCACGCTTTGCCACTTGGGATGCCTTGCTCAACTCTTTTCCAACTTATGGCTGCTTTACAGCTTTTCCCAGTTATTTCCTAATATTTCTGTTTATGGATATTCATTAGGTGCCTCCCAAACTGAGTTGGGTGAACCTGCACACTTTTTTTTTTTTTTTTTGGTTCTTTTTGTTTGTTTTTTCCTTTCCTTCAAGGTGTAACATTGCCCCATTTGTAGACTTGGAAGACTGTTTTGCCCAGTTTGTTGATGGGAAACATTCTGGGGTAAATTCTCATTCCTGCACATGCTTCTACAGCATAGCACTTAATACTCTGTGGGTTTTGGTTTGGCCTTGTATATCCGCTTCGTGTGCACTTTCTTCTGAAGATGTCTCTTGTCGTCTTTCTGCCAGAGCCCATTCTCCTGCCAAGGTTCATTTCTTGGTCCTATTCAGCATCTAGCATCCAGAGCTGCCATCTGAGTTTGTTTTTCATACCATTTGTTTTGCGTGAGGATGTCCCATGGTCTATGAATTGAGTCCCAGTAGAGTAAAAGACATCGTTCCCTTACATTTTATCTGTACTCTTGTAATTGCTTGCTAAAAAAAAACCTGGAGCTGTTGGGGTTATATGGATACACCAGGGGTGGATCAAGTGAAGCTTTTGCCATTGTCCAGTCACTTGAAGGTGATTGGACACTGAAAAAGTAACTTACTGTGGGGATCCCACACATTGTTTAAGTCCTAGGTAAAAGCTGTAAAGACTACCATGCTCATACCTTCTCTCAATGAGTGCAGTGTCTGTGTCTAGAATTTTGCTGACCACTGTCAATGGTAGCTTATGCCTTGTACAAAATGAAAACCTGTTCAGATTTATTGAGACCTGAATGAACTTGTAACCCTTAGGAGAGATGATCCTTTTTGGAATGAGAACAAGAAGATGGCAATGGATACAGACTCTCGCTTCAGCCAAGGATCTGACTACAACCGTCAGCAGAATAGGTTCAATGACTTTGACCATAGAGAGCGGGGTCGGTATCCAGACTCTGCATCGTCTTTTGACAGGTAATACATTGAAACTTGCATTGACACTGCAGTAAGATTTATTTTAAAGTTAATTATGCAGTGTGTTTTCAATAAACACTAAGTTATTGCAGTCTTTACGTTACATTTTGAAGTGGCTTTATTTTTTTTTTTTTTTTTGTAGGTTGGTCATTGTAGAGGTTACTGACCTTCCCTGCTTAATGGTTGAGATGTGATATTGCCAACTTAGTTTTCAGTGCTTGAAAGCAAAGGAGGAAACAAACAGAGCATGCATATGTACCAAGCAAGTCTGGCTGTCGTCCTCCTATTTAGACAACTACTAAATTAACCTAATAACGATTTTTAAATGTTTCAACAGTTTGTCTAAGATGTATATCATACATTAAGCTGGATCTTTTTACATGTGTAGTTCTGCAAAAAAAAAAATAAATCTGAAAAAGCTCTCCATTTTTATTTTAACTGAATTGTAGTTGAGAAAATATGAACACCCCACCTATGGAATGGCTTCCAGATATGCCTTACATTAATGGGTATAAAAAAGTGGTGCCTTATGTTTGGGTCAAATTGAGGTTAACAAAAGCAGTTGTTTTGTTTCTTTTTACTAAGTGGAAAATTATTTTGCAGACGTGACCGATTTGTACCACCAGAAGGCAAAAAAGGTTTTAACAAGAACTTTGGTGATTCAAGACGAAATGATGCAGCGCAACCTCGAAATGAACCACGAGACACAGACCGGAGAGATCGGGATGAAAGGAGACCTGTGGGTATGGAAAGAGCAGGTGGAAACCGACCTGAAGGGCAAAGCCATGAACGAGCCAGAATGAGCAATCCAGATATGCAACATGGCCGCCACCAGAGAGACCCTCCAGGAAACCCACCACGCACAGCTAGCTGGAAAGAAGGAGGAATGCCTCCAGATAAGCGCGATACAAGGTAATATCACCATTGTAGTGTTTATTGCTGAATAGATACTTGGCAGTATTTTGTAAATGGACTGCAGTGTTTAGATGTCTTGTTATAAAGTTTGGGAGCACCCTGAAATTAGAGATGCATTGAAATTTTGGCCGAAAATGGTGTTATCGAGCAAAAAAGGTGCCGATTAATGGCACCAAAAACACGCTGCAAATTTACCATGATTTACTGTGCTTATGGTGTTTATCGTAGGTCACGTGACTCAAAAACAGCATCAAAAACATGGGTGCGTTAATGATGCATTATTGCTGCGTTTTCAATGCATTTGTACTGAAAGGTGGGGTTGTTTTTTTTTTTTTTTTTTTTTGTGCGTAGTTTTTTTTTTTTTTCCCACCAAAAATGCACCAAGCTGGATTTTTAACACCACAACAACCGAAGCCCAACGAACTGTGCAGACATACATAGAATTTTTAAAGGGATACATCGTTCTTAAGCCAACAAATTCATATTAATTTAAATTGATAATGAAAAAGATTTATATAGTACAATTCTATTTAAAAACGAATTTTCAGTTTTTTTCATTTGGTGCACCTCTACCTGAAATGTTTCAGATACTGGACTACGGATTGTTGGAAGTGTATTTTTTACCTCTTAGAAAAATCTAATTTATCGCCGTTTTTTTTTTCTTTTTTAACAGGCCGGGTAGAGATGGCCCTGGCCATTCTTCTAGAGGTGGCCATGGCAGTCGTGGAGGAAAATCTGGCTACAGTGGGAGAGATGGTGACCGGCCAGTCATGGCAGGGGATCGTGGTAGTGGACAAGTATGTATATGGTTTCTTTACTTTGTGCTTTAGGGACCTCAGTTGCCTGACCTTAAGAACGGTTTACTTTAAAAAGTTAGGTAGGTTTCCATTGACCGCCTGAAAAATTTGTCTTACACTACTTTTTAACTCGGTCACTGTCCTGAACTGAACCAGTTCTTTTCAGATGAATAAGTCGTAGATGGGTTATATGCCGCTGACTTCAGCTAATTGGACACTGGCCATCCTTTTTCCCAGTGTACAGTTACCTGAAGGTAGGCGCATATAACCTATGGTCTAAGACTGCAGAGCCTGTGCCCTGCACTGTACTATTAAGATATTCGATTTTTGTACTTAAAGTGGAACTAAACTATCTCAATCAACATTGACTATTTTTAACCTTATGCTGCTAGCATTAGTAAATAGATAGGCAAGTACCGTATTTATCGGCTTATAACACGCACTTTTCCCCTCTTAAAATAGGGAGAGGTGTGTGTTATACGCCGATATAGGCTGCCACCGAGGGGACGAGCGCTGCCGAAATAAAGCCGGATCTCTTGTGTACTTGGCTCGCAGTCACTCTCAGTCCCGCCCCCTGGACATCTCCTAGCATTGATGTTCCGTCATTGGACCGGCGTTATGTCCATCATAGGATCCAGGCCAAGGGCCGGGACTGGGCGTGATGCAGAGTACACAGGAGATTGGCTCTATTTCCGCAGCGCTCTTCCCCTCGGCAAGAAAAATAAGATGATTCGCGCTATATGAATAGTGGAATGTGTGGCCAAATGGTCACACCGTCAGTGAATGCATAAACCAAAAGTGCAGTAATATATCACAATTAGTGCAAACAAATATCTAAAAAATAAAGTCCAAACAAATGTGTTAAAAAATCTTTGTGAATAATAAGAAAGTGTCCATGAAAAAGCACCAAAAAGGAAAAGAGTAAATTAGCATTCACGGGTCTTTCAACCACATGGAGCCTCAGATGTGTGGGACCGCCACCAATAAATAAGAGCCTGGCCGCTTACCAGAACCCCATGACCCCCCGTTACAGAGGGTCCAAAAGGGCTTATGAGATCCTAGTGGTCCGGATTTCCCAGGAGCGAAGATGGAAATGGAAACTGGAAAAGGGCATCAAATGCTGGAGTGGAGATGGATGGGTCCACAGGAAGGGGGCTCAGCCCTCAGCAAAGTGATGTCATCATAGGAGAAAAGAAAGGGAGGGCTTATATGCTGAAGTTCATAGGGGTAGAGCCCACAGATGGAAGGCTCATGTGGGCAGATATACAATTCTTCAGCAGATAGGTCAGACAGAAGATTATACACAATATATCCCTGCATGTGTTCAGGCATGAAAAGGGAAAGAAACAGTCAGCCGCTATGAGCGCAGCTCCTCCAAAAAGCTGCTACTGCTGTACTCAGCTCTCGTAGCCAGCAGTGCTCGTCACTAACTCCTCCCACGCATTACGTCACAGACCACGTGACTTTCTCAAGGAGAAAAGTCACGTGGTCTGTGACGTAATGTGTGGGAGGAGTTAGTGACGAGCACGAGCTGCGCTCGTAGCGGCTGACTGTTTCTTTCCCTTTTCATGCCTGAACACATGCAGGGATATATTGTGTATAATCTTCTGTCTGACCTATCTGCTGAAGAATTGTATATCTGCCCACATGAGCCTTCCATCTGTGGGCTCTACCCCCTATGAACTTCAGCATATAAGCCCTCCCTTTCTTTTCTCCTATGATGACATCACTTTGCTGAGGGCTGAGCCCCCTTCCTGTGGACCCATCCATCTCCACTCCAGCATTTGATGCCCTTTTCCAGTTTCCATTTCCATCTTCGCTCCTGGGAAATCCGGACCACTAGGATCTCATAAGCCCTTTTGGACCCTCTGTAACGGGGGGTCATGGGGTTCTGGTAAGCGGCCAGGCTCTTATTATTGGTGGCGGTCCCACACATCTGAGGCTCCATGTGGTTGAAAGACCCGTGAATGCTAATTTACTCTTTTCCTTTTTGGTGCTTTTTCATGGACACTTTCTTATTATTCACAAAGATTTTTTAACACATTTGTTTGGACTTTATTTTTTAGATATTTGTTTGCACTAATTGTGATATATTACTGCACTTTTGGTTTATGCATTCACTGTCAGTGTGACCATTTGGCCACACATTTCACTATTCATATAGCGCGAATCATCTTATTTTTCTTGTTCATGTTATGTGTTTGTGTCACATTTTAGATATCGCTGCTTTGTTATTATATTTTAGACACTTTGAAGCGCAATTATTTTCCCCCTTTTTTTTCTTCCCCTCGGCAGCCTATATTTCTTTAATCGTACATCACGGGACACAGAGCCATAGTAATTACTATGTGGGTTATAGTCCGCCTTCAGGTGCTGGACACTGGCACACCTTTAACAGCAAGTGGCCTCCCTATATAACCCCTCCCATACCGGGAGTATCTGTTTTTTCGCCATTGTCTAAGGTGTTGGTCACAAGTAAACATGTGCTGAGCTCCACTGGAGCAATCCTTGCTGGGGCTAACTATGCAGCCGGATCCATTCAAAGTGTCTTTTTTGGGCCAAATTGAATGGTACCCGGCCTCCTGTCCGAAGTCTTTGCTTGTAAACACTTCCCTTTTCAGAGATCTGGACCCCAGGATGCAGTACTTTTGGTATTTTAAGTTTTACTGGAGGGGTGCTATTACAGATCCAGGATTGTAGGTTCACTGAGGGTCCTGCGCCGGGAAAGTTAAGGAGTGTGTTTTTCTAAGGAATTTTTAAATTTTCTTATGAAATGTCTCCTTTAAAAAAGTGAATGTTGTCATGCCTAAGTGTCACCACTGGAGGCTTTATGGAGCACGTACCTTCTCATGCTTTCCTCAGATCACGCTGTGTCACAGAAGCAGTAGGCTTTTTTCCTCCGGCTAACAGGCAGACCTCCGGTAAGTTTGGGGGGGGGGGGGGGGTCTGGCTTCCCCCCACCTGGGCTGAACGCTTCCCCTCTTCACAAGGCTGAGCATTAAGGGAGAGCTAAAAAAAAAAAAAAGGATCGGTGATGCCGTTTTCTTTCACCGCCCCTACACGGCGGCGCCTTTCAGGTCCCCTCCACGCATCCCTCCCTCACACAAGCCGATCCCGTTGGGTCGGAGGCCCGCTGCGCTCGTGCGGGAAAACTTTTTTAAAAGGGGGGAGGGGTGGGGCTTAGCGCGTCATTGGCGTCCTCCAACGCGGGAATGTGTTCGTTTTTTTGTTTTTTTTTTATTTTAAAAAACTCCATTTGTGCTGGCTGCAAAATTGTCAGAGGGACACGAGTTAAGAGGGGCATAAAAGAGGTTTGGTGACACAGGCATTTCCTATTTGACACATTTACTATTTGCATCAGGCGGAGCATTAATAGCAGTGGCTGGACTATTGCTCAAGCAGTGGATGCGATTTCTTCTGGTAGTACCTCTGCTTTGTGCATTGGGCTAAGGTCAGAAGGGGGGAGGGGTTTGAAACACCCCCAAAAAAGAGCTAAAAGGGTCTCCCTCAAGCTCTGGAAAGCTTACTCATCACTACAAATGGCATCCTCCCTTGAGAGGGGGTGGCTGGTCAGAGTGAGCATCGGGGCCATGAAATGTTTGCAACTATTCAACACTGCAGCCCCTGTTTGTTACTAAAAATCTTTTTTCCTCAGCCAGGATAGGATTGAAAAAAGTTAGCGGCTTTAATCGCATCCCAGTGTGGGACTAAATGCGACAGGTTCTCTTACATTACCTAGGACCCTCAAACTGAGGAACTAGGGGCAGGAGAAGATGTAAGAGCAGAGGTTGGGGTTTGGTTCAAACCTTTTTCACAGTGTCAAATCCAAATGGACATTCTGGATCTCAAAAATCTAAATTCAATTCCTGAATATAACCACTCTTTGCATGGAATCAATCTAATCGGTTATCTCCATCCTACGAGGAGGAGAACTTTTGGCATCAATCAACATCAAAGATGCATACCTCCCATATGCCTATTTCCTCACTTACTAGTAATATCTACTTTTCTAGGTGGAAAATCTTCATTTTCAGTGTGTAGCTTTTCGGTCTAGATGCTGCACCTTGAGTGTTTACGAAGGTTCTGGCCCCTCTTCTAGCCAGATTAAGAGCCCAAGATATGATTATGGTTTACCTAGACGATCTGTTCTTGATTAGACCAGTCAGTAGCCCGCTTAGACCAAAGTATGGTCACCACATTCAACTACCTGAAATATCTAGGTCGGATTCTCAACCTAGAAGAAATCTTCTTTAAAACCATGAAGGCTAAAATACTTGGGTCTGATCATAGATGCAGCCAGAAAAGGGTATTCTTGCCACAGGCAAAGATCAGCACCATAAAGGAACTGATTCAGGTGGTCGAAGCAAGATGGATTCTTCTATTCAGCTTTGCATGAGTTTGTTGGGAAAGATGGTGACTTCATTTGAGGCCATTTCTTATGCTCTGTTTCATTCCAGACTGTTGCAAAACAGTATCCTATCGGCTTGGAACAAAAGGGTTCAGGCTCTAGATTCCCAATATGTCTGACTCCAAAGCCTACGGCCACTTCACCTTGAAAGCGTCCGATCTTGGAGGCTAAGCAGGGTCAGGCCTGGTTAGTGCCTTGATGGGAGACCGCCTGGAAATACCAGGTGCTGTAGGCTGGGTGCGCTGGAGCCTCAGCCTATGGTTGATGACCAAAAATCTGCAAAGGGGAAAACCCTTCAGTTATTTGGGAAATAATAACAACATATGCCAACCGTTTTTGGGTTGGAGAGCAGTCCTGGAAGAAACAGAAGTGGCCCAGATCAGAAAGGGCCCTACCCATTAACATTCTAGAAATTCAGGCAGAGCACTTGGTCCTGAGGGCCTGAACGTTCAGTTTACGGAATTGTCCTGCCAGGATTCAATCCGACAATGCCACAGGAATGGCCTATATTAATCGCCAAGGGGGCACAAGAAGTTGTGCAGCCCAGAGAAAGGTGAATCATTTCCTTTCTCGGGCCAAAGACTATGTACTTTGCCTATCGGCAGTCTTTATTCTAGGAATAAAAAATTGGCAGGCGGACTACTTGAGTCGCCAGCAGTTGTTCCCGGGAGAATGGTTCCTTCACCCCGATATCTTCCTGTCAATATGTCAAAGATGGGGGTTCCCAGACATAGATATGTTTGTGTCCAGGTTCACCAAAGAAATTGACGACTTTGTTTCAAGAACAAAGGATCCGCTAGCATGCGGAACAGATGCCTTGCTATTCCCGTGGAATCTGTTCTCACTGATTTATGCATTCCCTCCTATTCTGCCTACGTCCACGACTTCTTTGCAGGATCAAGCAGGAAGGGAAGTCTGTGATTCTTGTGGCCCCCCGGCAGGGCCCAGGAAATCTTGGTATGCAAAGATCATAAAGATGGCAGTAGAGAACCCATGGACCCTACCGCCACGGCCAGACCTTCTCTTGCAACGTCCGGTATTCCATCATACTTTACAAATGCTCAATTAAACGGTTTGGCTATTGAGACCCACACTCTGAAGAAATGTGGGCTGTTGGGTTCAGTGGTTTCTACCTTGGTTAATGCAAGGGAGCTGGCCTCCATAATTATATATTATGTAGTCTGGGAAGCGTATGTCTCCTGGTGTGAAACCAGGGGTTGCACCCCAGGAAATGGGTCAAAGGTAGAATCCTTGACTTTCTGCAGATGGGGTGAGAAATAAAGCTGGCCTTGAGTGCTTTCTAAGGACAGGTCTTGGCCTTATCTGTATTTCAACGACCACTTACTTCGCATTCTTTGGTTCGTAACTTTATTCAGAGGGTAACACAGCTTAATCTCCGGTTAGGTCACCCCTGAACCCCTGGGACTTGAATTTAATTTTGTCGGCATTACAAAACAGCCTTTTTTTGAGCCGATATGACATATTCCCCTGGTCCTTTTTGACAAGGAAATAATTTTTTTTAGTAACCATATCTGCTGCAAGAAGGGTATCAGAATTGGCTGCTCTTTCTTGTAAAGAGCCATATTATTGTTTTCAAGGATAAGGTAGTATTGCGTCCTCATCCTAACTTTACCAAAGGTAGTATCAGGTTTTTATCTAAACCAGGATATTGTTACATAGTTACATAGTTAGTCAGGTTGAAAAAAAGACACGAGTCCATCCAGTTCAACCATTTAAAAAAAAAAAAAAAACCTTTTTTCCAGAACCCTGTTCTATGGAAGAACAATCGGTACATTCCGGTACATTGACCGGCAGCATCAATATCTACTATTTCTAAATGGATTTGACAAGTAATCGTTCAAACTTATGGTTTAGAGGTAGTTTCTACCCTCAAATCAAAGCGCAGTCCTCTGGGGCTGTTAGTGCTTCGTGGGCAGTGCATCACCAAGCCTCCATGGCTCAAATCTGCAAGGCTGCAGCTTGGTCTTCAATCCATACATTTACCAGATTCTATCAGGTGGATGTAAAAAGACATGAGGATGTCGCCTTTGGGCGCAGTGTACTGCAGGCAGCAGTATAAGTCCTCTGATCTCATGGTGCCCTACTTTTGTCATCTCCCTCCCCTCAGTTGGCATTGCTCTGGGACATCCCACATAGTAATTACTATGGCTCTGTGTCCCGTGATGTACGATAAAGAAAATAGGATTTTTATAACCGCTTACCTGTAAAATACTTTTCTTTTGAAGTACACCACGGGACACAGAGGACCCGCCTCTCTTTTTAATATACACGTGTATTGCTTTGCTATAAAACTGAGATACTCCTGGTATGGGAGGGGTTATATAGGGAGGCAACTTCCTGTTTAGGGTGTGCCAGTGTCCAGCACCTTAAGGTGGACTATAACCCACTTAGTAATCACTATGGCTGTGTCCTGTGATGTACTTCAGAAGAAAAGGAGTTTGCAGGTAAGCTGTTATAAAAATCCTATTTTCGGCAAGGCTGCAGATGGACACGGATTAAGCTGCAGTGAGGAGCAAGGGTGCAGCTGCGCACTGATTAGGCTTCATTGATGCTCACTGACAATTATTTTGCTTCAAAGTGGTTTTAATTTTTTTTTTTTTCCCCCTGAAACTTCCCTCTTAAATTGAGGTGCGTGTTATATGCTGAGAAATATGGTATATCTTATTTACTAGTTCTTGGTTTCTTTTCTTTCTTTTCTTCCTGGTTTCCAGGCCTAGTATAAATCCCTGAATATATGCTTATGTCCCCCCAAACTTTGCATAGTCTGCGAGAGCTGTCATTGCATGTCTCAAATTTAGGGTGCTCCTGGCCCTGCTAAAATCTCAAGGTAACCTTTTTCCGAGACACTTGGCTAGCCCATAGCTGAAGGACTTGGCCATGGTCTCATCTTAAAATATTTTAAAATTGCATATCAAAGGATTGCTTCTCTGAGGTTTAACTGCTGGACTCTCATGAACCAGGCATCCCTCAACTTGCTTCTGCATGATGAGAATCCCACCAGCAAAGTGGCTTTTTTTGGTGGCCATTATCTCCATCAGGCGTATTTTCCAAGTTAGCGGCTCTTTCTTGTAAATAACCTTTCTCATCTTGTATAGCAATAAAGTGATCCTGAGACCCAGACCCATCTTCCTCCTCAAGGTGGTCCCGTCCTTTCACCTCGCAGATATTATCTCTTCCATCTGTCCTGCCCTGAAGCACTCCACAGATTTCCTTTCATGTCTGGAAGTGGTCAGAGCAGTAAGGGTTTACCTAGCTAGTTGCAACCTCTTCCTTCGAAAAACTAATTCCCTTTTAGTCCTCCCTGCGGGTCCCAAGAAGGGCAATATCTCTTCTTCTTTCCACGTAGCTAGGTGGTTCAGGCAACTGCTTTCCGGGGCTTATGCACTCGAAAAAAGAGTGATAGGAATTTTAACTTGCCAGTAAATTCCAAATCTTGTACAGGATACAGGTCCCTCCCATCTGATCCCTAGTTCTCCTTATTGCTCGCCACAAATTGCACTAAGGGCAGGTTCTCAGCAACACTTTTCCAATGTCCAATCACATGATGGTAGCCGATTATAACCCATGGGCTTTGACTTCATATCCTGCGTCCTTTACTGTACATAAACGAGTATGTTCACTTCCTTGTAAATGTCATATCTTTTTCTGCCTTCTGTATACGTTGTCTATTGCATGTTCTTTGCCTGAGTTCCAGCTGCTAATGTGATGTCTCTTTGGAATACTGAACAAGGTTACCTGGCTACTTTTTGATTATAGCAGATGGTGTTTGTTTTTTTTTTTTGTTTTTTCTTTTCTTCAGATTGTATTATCTTAATAAATAGTGCATAGGTGTGTTTAGTGTTTGTGTGTGTGTATCTATATGTATAAATATATATATATATTTTTAATGCAGCATTATAATGAGGGCAGACACATGGCCCCAGGAAGGGATAATACAGGGCCAAGAAAAGAATGGCATGGCCCAAATGTACAAGGAAGTGGATTTGACAACAGAAGAATGCCAGATGGTCGCAGTGGAGGCATGATG